>NC_036859.1:6609812-6634919 GCF_002910315.2 Salvelinus sp. IW2-2015 | reverse complement strand
GTGGATCAAAACTATTTGACAGGGAGCTAAGCGCCGTGGTTTGAGATGCACAGTCAATTTCAGTATGCAAGTGTAACGGCTCTCTTTCGGTGAGTGAGTAGACAAGGCGCAGCGGGTGATGAATACATAATGACTTAATGTAAGACGAAGACAGACACGAAATACACTTGACTAAATATACAAAATAAACAAAACGAACTAGACAGACCTAAACTACGAACTTACATGAAACGAAGAACACATGAACAGGAACGACCAATGAACGAGACGAGACAGTACCGTGTGTGCAACAAACACCAGACACAGCGACAATCACCCCACAAACAAACAGTGGAAACAACCTACCTTAATATGACTCTCAATTAGAGGAAAACACAAAAAACACCTGCCTCTAATTAGAGCCATACCAGGGCAACCCAAAACCACATAGAAACAGCAAACATAGACTGCCCACCCAAAACTCACGCCCTGACCATCACACACATACAAAACAGAAAAACAGGTCAGGAACGTGACAGAAACCCCCCCTCACGGTGCGAACGCCGGGCGCACCCAGCACAAAGTCCAGGGGAGGGTCTGGGTGGGCATCTGACCACGGTGGTGGCTCAGGCTCCGGACGCTGTCCCCACACCACCTAGTCACTCCCGCTTCTGTACCCCCTCCCAATGACCACCCTCCAACTAAACCACCTAAATGAAGGGGCAGCACCGGATAAGGGGCAGCCACCGGGATAAGGGCAGCACCGGATAAAGGGCAGCACCGGATAAGGGCGGCAGGTCCTGGCTGAGGAACTCTGGCCGGTCCTGGCTGAGGAACTTGGCAGTCCTGGCTGAGGGACCTGGCAGGTCCGCGGCTGAGGGACTCTGGCAGGTCCGGGCTGAGGACTCTGGCAGGTCCGGGCAGTAGGGCAGCTCATGACTGTAGGGCAAGCTCATGATGTAGGGCAGCTCATGACTGTTAGGGCAGCTCATGACTGTAGGGCAGCTCACTGACTGTAGGGCAGCTCATGACTGTAGGGCAGCGTCATGGACTGTTAGGGCAGCTCTACGACTGCACTCACGACTGTAGGGCAGCTCATGACTGTAGGGCAGCTTCAAGACTGTAGGCAGCCTCATGACTGTAGGGCAGCTCCTGACTGGCTGGCGGCTCTGGCAGCTCCTGACTGGCTGGCGGCTCTGGCAGCTCCTGACTGGCTGGCGGCTCTGGCAGCTCCTGACTGGCTGGCGGCCTCTGGCAGCTCCTGCGCTGGGCGGCTCGCAGCTCCCTGACTGGCTGGCGGCTCTGGGCAGCCTCCTGATGGCTGGCGGCTCTGGCAGCTCCTGACTGGCTGGCGGCTCTAATGGGCTCGTGGCAGACGGATGGCTCAGAAGGCCCTGGGCAGACGGATGCTCAGAAGGGCGCTGGGCTGACGGACATCAGAGCGCTGGACAGACGGATGGCTCAGAAGGCGCTGGGCAGACAGATGGCTTCAGGACGGCGCTGGCAGACAGATGGCTCAGACGGCGCTGGGCAGACAGATGAGTCCGAGGCGCTGGGCAGACAGATGGCTCAGACGGCGTGGGCAGACAGATGGCTCAGACGGCGCTGGCAGACAGCCGACTCTGCCCTGCTGAGGTGCACAGTAGGCCTGGTGCGTGGTGCGGAACTGGAGGTACCGGGGATGACGGCACGCACTTCAGGCTAGTGCGGGGAGCGAGGGACAGGGCACACTGACCTCTCGAAGCGCACTATAGGCCTGGTGCGTGGTACCGAACTGGAGGTACCGGGCTGAGGGCACGCACCTCAGTGCGAGTGCGGGAGAAGGAACAGTGCGTACAGGCTCTGGAGACGCACAGGTGGCTTAGTGCGTGTGCCGGAACTGGTGGTACTGGGCTGGGGCGAGGAGGTAGCGCCGGAAATACCGGACCGTGTAGGCTACTGGCTCCCTTGAGCACCCAGCCTGCCACCTTACCTGGCTGGAATGCTCCCCGTCGCCCGACCAGTGCGGGGAGGTGGAATAACCCGCACCGGGCTATGATAGGCGAACCGGGGACCACCATGCGTAAGGCTGGTGCCATGTAAGCCGGCCCAAGGAGACGTACTGTGGCCAGATATTGTAGAGCCAGCCCATGGCACTTGGCTCAATGCTCACATCTAGCCCTACCAGGTGCGGGGAGGTGGAAGTAAACCGGGCACTGGGCTATGACCCGCTACAGGAGGACACCGTGCGCTTCTAGCTGCGTACACACGGCGTCTTTGCCCGGTACTCCCGCTCTCCACGTTAGCCTGGAACGTGGGCCGCAGGTCTCCTACCTGCCCTCGGCACACCATCCTTCTTAGCCCCCCCCCCCAAAGGAAAATTTAGGTAGTACTGCGGGCTTCCAGCCTTGCTACCGTGCTGCCTCCTCATAACGCGCCTCTCCCTTTCGCTGCTCCAGCTCCGCTTTTGGGGCGGGCGGACACTCCACTGCCTGCCCCAGTGGTCCTTTACCGTCCAGATCTTCTTCCCATGTCAATCCTCCTTTTCCCACTGCTGCTGTCGTTGGCTGGTCCGTTAACCCGACTGCTTGTCTGGCGTTTTGGGTGGGTGATTCCTAGTGTAACGGCTCTCTTTCGGTGAGGTAGTAGACCAAGGGGCGCAGCGGGTATGAATACATAATGTGACTTTAATGTAAGACGAAGACAGACACGAAAGTACACTTGACTAAATATACAAAATAACCAAAACGGAGAACTAGACAGACTAAACTACGATACTTTACGAACATGAACGAAGAACACATGAACAGGAACGACCGAATGAACGAGGACGCAGGGGAGCAGTTCCTTGTGCTGCAACAAGACACCAACACAGCCGACAATCACCCACAAACAAACAGTGAGAAAACCTACGCTTAATCATGAACCTCAATTAAGAGGAAAACACAAAACACCTGCCTCTAATTAAGAGCCAACCAGGGCAAACCCAAAACCGAAACATAGAAACAGGCAAACACTAGACTGACCCACCCCAAACTCACGCCCTGGACCAATCAGCACACATACCAAAACAGAAAACAGGTAACCAGGAACGTGAAGGCAAGTGATATAGATAGGTATGTTTACGTGGATGGGATACTTGGCACGGTATGTAAGCAGTATAGCCAATGGGATGTTAGAAACAGTGTGTAATCACGGCTGTACTAGTAGGTACTGTATGTGTGCGTGGATGGAATGCTCAGACCAAAGAGAGGTATTTGTATGTGGATCAGCAGTAGAGTGCGCTGTGTACATGGATGGATGGGTTGTGTGCAGTGTGTAAGCTCTATTAGTAGGTACGTGTACGTGGATGGGATGTCGACTGCTCTGTATAATTGCACTGCTCCATGGGTAATGATGACCCTGTTGAACTGTGTGCTGATTGGCTCCCTGGCTCCCACGCTGTAAAGGCTCAACCAATAGGAACTGTCGCTAGGGTTTCAGAGCTAAGTGTGAGAGAGAGAGAAGAGAGAAGAGAGAGAGAGAAGAGAGAGAGAGAGAGAGAGAGAGAAGAGAGAGAGGAGAGACTGCCTGAATCTCCATCACACAGGTTCACACACAAACAGCAAGTTGTGGAGATTCTGTAAACAAGGACCTTGGCAAACCACAGCACAGCAAGTGACAACATGAGGCGAGGGTTCAGGACAGGCAAGGAACAAGAAAGAAAGATTGAATGATATGGAAAAAAGAGGAGAGTGCGCAGAGGTGGTAAAAGAAGGGAAAGATGTGGGAAAAGAGGAGAGGAAGCTTGAGGCTTACAGTGTTCTCTCTACTCTGTGCTTTCTACTGGGTTATTGAGAGGTCAGAGATGGTTTGCTGAATGAGAGCAGACTGGTGAAATAGTGGAGACATTCTGGAGACACAGCATTACTGCCAACCCTTAGGAAAATTTTGTTTTTTGGTGTTCCAAAAATACGTTTTCATGTGAAGTTAATGCAATAACGTGTGACAGTATGTAAAGCAACATGTGATAACATGAAACTGCACGTGAAAACATTTGGTCACATTTGAACTATTCCAAAAACAGTTTTCACATGATTTCATGTGAAATAATGTTATATTCCACAAATCATGTGAAATACTTTTTCTGTAAGGGAATCCTCATTATATTCTCCCAGTCCCCCTGTCACACACACACACACAACACACACCACACACACACACACACCACACACACACACAACACACACACACTACCACACACACACACACACACACACACACACACACACACACACACACACACACACACACACACACACACACACACACTAACCAGTGGAGTTTTGATCAGATTGCCTGCGGGTCCCTCGTTAGCACCGATGAGCGGATGTGACATCCAACCTCAGGTAGGGCTGAGGCTCGAAGGCTCCAGAGCTTCGGCAGGCAGCCCAGGGGAGATAGTGCTGTGGTCAGACTGTGCTTATTACCCTCCACACATCTTGAGGGGAGCTCGGGGACCTGGCCCGAGCAGACACACAGACACTGAGAGATGAGGCGACTCTCCAGGGGATAATCTGTTGACAGACAAGTCTCAGGCTGGAGTTCACGCTTGCCCTTTCTCTCTTCCACTCACTCACCCGCTCTTTTCTCCTATCCACATGTCCTCTTCTGTCTCTCTCTTTCACTCTCGCTTTTACACTCATTACTTTACTCTCTCGTTCTCTCTCTCTCTCTCTCTCTCTCTCTCTCTCGCTTACACACACTCCTCTCTGCCAGAGAGGTCACAGCTGATGTCCCAATGATGTCCAAGTGGGCCGAGAATAATCAGTCTGTGTGCGCACAGCTGCTTGTGTGCACATGTGCTTGTGTGTGTGTGTGTGTGTAATCTCCCCATGCCTTCTGTGAACAGGGGTATCAGATTCACCGGCGGCCTGTCATGAGGGGATTTAAAATTATGACCAGGACAACAGGCATTCCTCTGCCCCTCCCTCTTTCCACCCATCCTCTCCACTCCCTTCCACTTAACTTTACAGATCTGTCTTCCAGCAATGAGTAGCAGAATAACCGATGGATTTACGAATGCGCAGCACCCGTTGAATATGACTGGTCCGTAAATGTCAGAAAAATAACATAATTAAGTTGTTGCCAGCAGCACAGTTACAGTCTCACCAATGTTGTAGATAACATGAAAGCCTAACCAGCTCTACTAGGGTGAGAAAAATGGCTAGAGTGAGGTGTTTTCTCATTTATGTCTGGAAGTAGCTAGCAAGCTAGCCAACTTTAGCCAGTTACATTGGGTGCTTGACTGCTGTTGTGAGGTCTGAACGCTCGGATCAACCCTACACCTCGTCCAGTGTGCGCTCTGAATGCTCCGAGCGAAACGCTCTGAATTTATGAACGGATAATCTGATAACACTATGAATTTATGATTACCCAGAGCACACTCTGAGCGCACTCTGGCACTCCAGAGTGAATTTACGAACGCACCCATAATGACAACAGTCATATTCGNTGCTTGACTGCTGTTGTGAGGTCTGAACGCTCTGAATTTATGAACGGACAATCTGATAACGATATGAATTTATGATTACCCAGAGCACACTCTGAGCGCACTCTGGCACTCCAGAGTGAATTTACGAACGCACCCATAATGACAACAGTCATATTCGCCTGTGTTTGCGATGTCATATGGYCATTAGGTGGGTGTTTGTGTTGTCATATTGGCCAAATAGAACTTGGCCCGTGATATTTTTTTGGGGTCATAACGGCCATTTAAAATGAGAACTCTGATTGTGACGTCATAATGGCCATTTGAGATTAGAACTCGGGTTGTGTTTGTGATGTCATAAGAACAGAACTTTGTGTTTATGACATAATAACAGTCATTTACATTCATAACAGGGTGTGCTTGTAATATTATAATGGCCATTGGAGATCCGGCACGGAAACAACACCTGTCACTCATGAGTTTCTTCACATCATGTCCTAGAAACTCAAGATTCTTAAAGACTTCTAAAACAGAATAAACTAAGCGTTTCTAAATCAGATGAAAGGCTTTTGGTTTTGGGAGAACACTGATAAATAATAGAAGAACATTTTTTGGGGTAAATAATGGTGAGGTGCTTTTTTGCGTCTACCCATAAACTATTCAGATAGCATAAAATAACCACAAACAGATGCCCTAAGACGTTATACAGAGACGTTATACACAGACGTTATACACAGGACAATAAATATGCAGTACTGCAAAGGCCACATATGTGCACACACAGAGGGAGGCACACACAAAAACATGCTGATGCACGCACGTACACACATACTGTAGATATATTGATGCACCACAGGCATATGCACACAAAGAAATAGCAGATTTTATCCGAGTATCTCAACCAATCCCGTACCTCCCCATCTGCTTAGTATGCGCTGCACTTTATCCGAGGACGGATAAAAGTTTTAAAAAATCTGTTCTGTTCATCCAACAAACGAAGTGGGGGTGGGAGGATGGAGGGAAAGAGAAAAAGAAGGGAGCGAAAAGAGCTTGAGGAAAGATGATGACAGCTCCCAGTGTTTAAAATAGTTTCAAGTTTCAAGTTCTATTAGTCGTATGTACCCTGAAAAGCGACGTTCCAAAACACATTTTTTTTTGTGATCCTAATTTTGCCCGGAACACATTCATTATTAATTCTGGACCAATGACACGCGGAGAGAGAGACAAAGAGTCAAAGCTCTATTCTGATTCACATAATAAATTCATGAATCAATGTTAAAATAAGGAGGAGGAGAGAAGGAGAGGGAGAGAGGTGACGAGAGAGCCAAGGATTCAGAGGCCTTATGAGCCTCGAAGGGGGAGAGAAAAGGGAAACAGAAAGTGGAGAGAAGGTTAAGAATTTGTTCTTAAGTGACTTGCCTAGTTAAATTAAGGTTAAAACAAATAAAAGAGGCACAGAGAAACAGAACAACACACAAAAGCCAGGAAACGGACAGACTGCAGACAGGCTGAGATGAAGAGAGAGCTGTGTAGAAACAAATGAAAAGAGAGAGGGTGAATTGATCTTGTGTACAAACGTGGATCTTGGTAAACACAGATAAAGTACGGAAGCTAAATGAGATGTGTGAGTACAGGAGGAATGAAAAATAACCCATTTCTTTTGTTTTAAGCGAGGTGTTTGTGAGTGTAGACTTGGGTGAAAATCCAAGGTAAAATACTGAAAATACCTAGTCAGTTGTACAACTGAATGTGTCTTCCGCATTTAACCCCTCGTGTTATAGAAGGGTCCAGACACGATTTCACTTATTCTTGAGACACATACCCCAACCAGCAAGTCATTTTCGGATCCTCATTGTGCAGTACAGAAGAAGCATTTTCAAGTAAAAAAATATGAACAAATGCTCCAAAAACACCAAAATACGTCCTTTTAGAAATGGAAAAGCTCTCAACATAGTGATACAGATGGTGTAACACACAAAATTGAACATTATCCGCAACGTTCTATTCCATTTTGTTGTGACTCAAACAAACCTCTYCGTCCATTCTAGCAGCAGGCTTCACAGAGAATGGAACAACTGGATAGGGGAAACAGCTCTAGTTGCACAATATGGAATATAACATAGTGGATAAAGTTCAGAATGACAATTGCATGTGTACAATATCTAAAGACCTGCATTACTATACTGAGAGCTTTTTGTTTCTAAAAKAACCTATTTGGGTGGTTTTGGAGCATTTGTTCATGTTTTCGCAGAGCCCCAGTACTGCACAAGGTCCTGTGAGGTAAAAAAGTCCTGTGAGGTCCTGATAGAGAGAGAAAAAGGGAGAGAGCGAGAAATTATAAAGACAGCGAGAGAGGATATAGAGGCAGAAGAGGATGGAGATACAGAGAGAGAGATAAAGAGAGGAGGACAGRGACAGAGAGAAGGATAGAGACAGAGAGAGAGGAGGCATCTTGCCGTGGGTCATTTTACTCTCTGTGCTAATCATTGTCACCCAAACAAGCCAGAAGGACAGAGAGTGTCAAGGGATTTACAATGCCACACACACACACACACACACAGTCACGCAATGCCAAAATACAGTATAGCATGCTATTCTTAACTCTCTTACACATGTACACAGACAGTACACATACGTAAAAACACACACATGTACGCACGCACACACATGCTCTCTCCTTTCTTTCTCTCTCTGACAGAAATACTGAGCTACTGTAGCAGCATGCACAAGCAATAGCCTAAATGAAAATGCCACTTTCATCTCCACGCTACTCCACAATCCACTTAAAGGCCAGCAAGAAAAACGTAAGGAAAATGTTGAGTTGACTGTGCAATGCAGTGTATGATTCGACACAATTTTATTTCATAATAAGTGGAGCAGCTAGGCAAAGCCAAAGTGTGTGTGTGTGTGTGTGTGTGCACCAGTGAAGGCTCATAACAATGGCTGGAATGAAGAGAATGTAATGGCATCAAACACATGGAAACCATGTGTCTGATGTTGTTGACACCTTTCCCCGGATTCCGCTCCAGTCATTACCATGTGCCCGTCCTCCCCAATTAAGGTGCCACCAACCTCCTGTGGTGAGCACGTCCGTGTGTGTGTGTGCGTGTTTGTGTGTAACTTGCACTTTAGTATCATATATAGTCACAGCGTATGTGACAAAGAAAAAGGACACCGTGACCGCTGTATGCCTCCGGTCCCTGAGGAGTATGATGTCTGTGTGTGTGTGTGTGTGTGTATTGTATATTCACATTGGTGAACTGTCTTCAGGCTTTCGCACGGCCTGTTTGTGTTGCAGTGAGGCAGAACTAACGTCTGAAGCACTGCGCCCTCACAACATTGTGTGTGTGTGTGTGTGTGTGTGCACGCATATGGATGTGCGTGTGTTTGCGTCTACAATGGAGGCTATATCAGCTGCGGCGTCAAAGAATACTACGAATCACTTATCTACAAAACCACCCAGTCTTAAAGCACCCTATTCCCTACAAAGTGCACTGCTTTTGACCAGAGCCCACTACATAGGGTATAGGGTGTCATTGGGTGCCATCCAACCTGGAATACCTGATGGTCAAATGATGACCCTTCTATCTCCCGATAGCCGTGACGATAACAGATGAAAACTCTGTCTACATCTCAAGCCAACATCTCACTGGCACTCAATGATCTGTACGAGGCTCTAAACAAGCAGGAAACTGCGCACCCAGAGGCTGCACTTATTGTTGCCGGGGATTTTAACTCTGCATCACTAAGGGCCCTCAAGGCCCTCCCCCTTACCCCCCTTCGGCAAATCAGATCATAACGCTATACTCCTACTTCCTGTATACATGCAAAAGCTCAAGCAGGGAGAACCTGTGACACGCTCAATAGAGAAATAGTCAGAKAAAGTGGAGGTTACGCTACACGACTGCTCTGTTGGCACGGACTGGAATATGTTCTGGGACTCTGCCGATGGCTTTGGCGAGTTTTTGACTTCTGTCACCGTCTACATAAGAAAGTGCATCGATGACGTTGTCCCCACAATGAAAGTTTACTGCTTTCCCAACCAAAAGCCCCGGATGAACAATGAGATACGCGCCAAGCTAAAGGACAGAGACACAACTTCTAAAATCTTACATTACACAATGATTCCGTAGTTGATYCTRCCCTGCGTTTCTCGATTATCGTTGGGAAAAAATGCAGACGCACAAACAGTGAGTTGCTTTATTAGTGTGCACATTATTATGTGCAGAAACATCACAAAAGATACGAAGGCGCAGAATATGGATTTAATATKAAATTATCTTTTTGGTTTCTGTCATGGTAGCACACAGATGTAATATTGGTGGAGTTAGTTTTGCATGCCCCGGTGCCCTTTGTGGGTGGAGATTTGACTTAAGGACCAAAGRAATGATCTAGAATAAGCAAACTCCRCTCATCTGGGGCATTGGGCCATGTAAAACAATCTCGCCCATTTAAAAGGCAGCCACGTTCTCTCCACAGCTCCACTACYCTGTCTTCCATCACTTCGGTCCACACAATGCGTGTTGCTTTCTTCTTCGCCATCATTGTTTTGGTCTCACAYGCTGAGTGCTCATTGGCTATTGGCAGCAGTCCTTGCCCAATCACGWYGTAGCACTGCTCATACTACATTATCGGGACATCCAACAGGGGTCTGGAGAACGGAAAAGCCATCATCGGTGCGTCCTTGACCTGCTCAAACTATGCGAGTCCCGATGTACTGATCCTAGCCCAAGTTCATAGGATTTCACCCCATCATGAAAATGTGTCTGGAATGGCAAAAACATGGCGAATTCGAGGCAAAATCCTGAAGTGTATCCCCAGCATAACCCTGAGGCTACAGTTGAGGATAAGAACGCTTAGAAGAAGTCCCACTACCTCCACAGGCCATCAAACATGCTGAAAGACAATACAGGAATAAGGTGGAATCCTACTACACCGGCTCCAACGCCCGACACATGTGACAAGAACTACAGTCTATTACGGATTATAAAAGAGGACCAAGACTTAAACTACCCAACGATGACTCCCTATCAGATGAATGTAATGCTTTTGTACACGCTTCAACAWAAACAACACAGAGCCTTGCAAGAGGGCMCCCGCTGTTCCAGAGGATTGGGTGATCTCGGTCTCCAAGACTGACGTTAGTAAGACTTTTAATCGGGTCAACAATCGTAAGGCTGCAGGGCCAGACGTTATTCAAGGTTGCGTCCTCAGGGCATGAGCAGACCAGTTGGCTGGCATCTTCACAGACATTTTCTACCTATACTTTATCTCAGTCTATAATCCCYACATGTTTCAAGCTGACTACTATCATTCCTGTTCCCAAAAACTCCAAGGCAATGTGCCACAATGACTACTGCTCTGTAGCAGTCATATCAGTAATCATGTCATCATGAAGTCCTTTGAAAGGCTGATCATGGCACACATCAACTCCATCATCGCAGACATCCTGGACCCACTCCAATTAGCATACCACCCCAACAGATC
Source organism: Salvelinus sp. IW2-2015 (assembly GCF_002910315.2). NCBI lineage: Eukaryota > Metazoa > Chordata > Actinopteri > Salmoniformes > Salmonidae > Salvelinus > Salvelinus sp. IW2-2015. The sequence goes on along the minus strand of NC_036859.1, from coordinate 6,624,004 downwards.
CGCAGATGACRCAATCTCAATTGCACTCCACACTGCTCCCACCTAGATAAGAGAGAATTCTGTTCATCGACTACAGCTCAGTGTTCAACACCATAGTGCCCTCTAAGCTCGTCAACAAGCTCGGCACCCTGGACCTGAACACCTCCCTTTGCAACTGGTGAGGGTAGGCAAAAAGCACCTCCGCCACACTGACCCTCAACACGGGGGCCCCACAGGGTTGTGTGCTTTGTCCTGTACTCCTGTACTCCCTGTTTACCCACAACTGTATGGCCACGCATGACTCCAACTCCATTATCAAGTTTGCTGACGACATGACGGTGGTACGCCTGATCACTGACAATGCTGACACGGGTGGAGGTCAGAGTCCTTTTAGTGTGGTGGGGCAGCAGTGGAGCTTCAAGTTCCTCTGCGTCCACATCACTGAGGACCTAACATGGTCCTCCCACACCAGCACAGTCGTGAAGATGGCACGACAATGCCTCTTCCCTCTCAGGAGGCTGAAGAGATTTGGTATGGGCCCTCAGGACCTTTTACAGGTGCACAATTAAAAGCATCCTCACTGGTTGTATCACTGCCCTCAAACGCAAAGCCCTACAGAGGGTGTTGCGGAGAGCCCAGCGCATCACTGGGTGCGAGCTCCCGGCCATCCAAGACATTCATGCCACCTGAGCCATGGACTGGTCTCGGACCAACAGGCTCAGAGACAGCTTCTTTCCCCAGGCAATAAGACTGTTGAATAGCTAGCTACCCTTCTCCCACAGATTATCCACACTGACTACATGCACTGACTCTATGCTCATCCACAGGTCTCTACCATTCAGGCACACACTCCTACACTGACACTCTTCTCATTCACGCATACACACATAGCTACATACACACACTCTCATGCACCCATGCGCAAACACTCACTACTGAGGCCACACATATGCTGCCATAGTGATTATAGTGACTACTATTACCATTCGCTGGTGCTACGTTGATTACTATGATTATTATTACCATTCGTATTTATCCTGCTACCAGACACTTTCTACCCCTTTTCTATTATTGTGATTATCATTATCGTTGGTATTTATCCTGCTACTAGTCACTTTACCCTTGTTTACATACCTACATGTACATACTGTACCTACCTCAATTATTCCAGCACATTGGATTTATGGTACTGGCACCGACCTGTTTCTCTTCTTTTTTCCCCTCTTGTATTTGATATGTTTTCTTCTTATCTATAGGGAAATTCCATGTTAAAGCAATTCTACTGAGACTCTGTTTTTCACTTTAAAATGTATGCCAAACATATCAACCACCAACAAAAAATGGCCATTAATAATTCAAATTTCCTGTTGCTGCAGGATTATTTTCCTGCTGTAGCAAACTGGCTCAAATTAAGATCCTACATCTGTACAACTCTATGCACCAGAATACTTGGAACAATTTACACAGTAAAAAAAAAACTATTTGGGAGAAACTCTGCAGACGCAAACACTGTATCTGCACAGATCTTCCTGTAAATGTGAAATTGTTAAAATATGTCCTTGTGCATAAAGTTCTATGGTTTATTAAATCAATGGTTTTAGTCTCAGCGTATTTCCGTTACCATGGACCCATATTATTACCTTTTATTCTGCATTGTTGGGAAAGAGCTTGTAAGTTAAGCATTCCACTGTACTGTTTTACATCTGCGGTATCCTGTGCATGTGACAATAAAACTTTGAAACTTGAAACATTTGTGCACAACACACACGTTTTTCTCACAGCATGTTTCTAATTGTGAGGATAAAGGGTATCTGAACAAACCTCTGAAGTGTAATGGAAGAAACATGTCTATAGCAGTACTTTACAAACAACAGGACTGCACTTAATAAGCCAAAGGAGCACAGAGTATCAGAGCGGACAGGTCATAGAGATTGAACACTGATTAACACTCTCCTTTAAGCTCTGCTAGTCTTTCAAGAGCCATTCATCTACTGAGAGAGAGAGAGAGAGANTTCTGTCCTCGGTTGCAACACTCACTTCCGAGTTCTAAGTTGCCTCTGGAAGCAACTTCAGCACAAGAACTGTTCGTCAGGAGCTTTATGAAATGGGTTTCCATGGCCGAGCAGCCTAAGATCACCATGCGCAATGCCAAGCGTCGGCTGGAGGGGTATAAAGCTCGCCGCCGTTGGACTCTGGAGCAGTGGAAACGTTCTCTGGAGTTCTGAATCACGCTTCACTATATGGCAGTCTGACGGATGAATCTGGGTTTGGCGGATGCCAGGAGAACGCTACTTGCCCGAATGCATAGTACCAACTGTAAAGTTTGGTGGAGGAGGAATAATGGTCCGGGGCTGTTTTTCATGGTTCGGGCTAGTCCCCTTAGTTCCAGTGAAGGGAAATCTTAACGCTATGTTATACAATGGCATTCTAGATGATTCTGTGCTTCCAACTTTGTGGCAACAGTTTGGGGAAAGGCCTTTGAAGTTAGAACCTCACTGCATTTATAAATGGCAAGAAAATCCAGAAGATTGAATTAAATCCACTCCCCCTCTCCTCCTACAAAACCACAACAATCTCAACCATGTCAGCCGGCTAGGACACTCTAAACATGAATCCAAATGGCCGAAGGTTATATTTTGATAAAACATTTCAATTTGCCACAGCTTACTGAAAGCATAGCTGATCTGATGACTAACCTGGGCTTAACAAATGACAGACAGAGTTCGAGCAAACTTTCACACACCCCCGCACGCACACGCACGTGCACACACGCACACGCACGCACACACACACACACACACAGTAAAAGGACATTACACACACAGATCCATATATGTTCAAGGTCGCAGACACACAGGCAAAAGAGGAAAGGAAGGAAGCGGAGGAAGGTGAGAGGAAAGGATCCATCTAACAACAAACGTTCCCACAAATTTAGAGAACTTTCCCTTAAGAATCTCATTAGGTCATTAACTAGCGTTTTCATAGGAATGTTCTCGTGATCTGCAAGAAATGTTTTCAAGAGACCATTCCCTTAAAAAAAACCTGTATGTCTTAGCCCTTAGATCGCAATATCTACTAAGGTAGCAAATGGAATTGTTTTAAGATGGTCATAAAATGTGTTATTTAGCCATTTGATTTGGAATTTTAGGTACCTGCAGGTATAAAAAAAAGATGTAAAAACATTTATTTGATGAAACATTGAATTTGGCCTTAACTGCTACAGTCCATAGAAACACATTAAATAACATATTCATAAATGGCAAAACATAAAAAAATCATAAGGAACAAGGTTTAGAAGTGTCTGTCCTGTATCTGAGAGATACACTATATGTACAAAAGTATGTGGACATCCCTTCAAATCCTGCCCGCCGGGCACTTACATAAAATTAAAAAAAAAAAGTATATATATATACTATATATATATGTAGATGTCCTAACCGACTTGCCAAAACTATAGTTTGTTAACAAGAATTTTGTGGAGTGGTTGAAAAACTGGTTTTAACTGTATATTTATATTTTTATATATATATAAATATACAGTTGAAGTCGGGAAGTTTACATACACTTAGGTTGGAGTCATTAAAACTCGTTTTTCAACCACTCCACAAAATTCTTGTTAACAAACTATAGTTTTGGCAAGTCAGTTAGGACATCTACTTCGTGCATGACACAAGTAATTTTTCAACAATTGTTTACAGACAGATTATTTCACTTATAATTCACTGTATCACAATTCCAGTGGGTCAGAAGTTTACATACACTAAGTTGACTGTGCCTTTAAACAGCTTGGAAAATTCCAGAAAATAAGGTCATGGCTTTAGAAGCTTCCGATAGGCTAATTGACATAATTTGAGTCAATTGGAGGTGTAACTGTGGATGTATTTCAAGGTCTACATTCAAACTCAGTGCCTCTTTACTTGACATCATTTGAAAATCAAAAGAAATCAACCAAGACCTCAGAGAAAAAATTGCAGACCTCCACAAGTCTGGTTCATCCTTGGGAGCAATTTCAAAACGCCTGAAGGTACCACGTTCATCTGTACAAACAATAGTATGCAAGGGACCACGCGATGTGACGGCTGGGACCACGCAGCCGTCATACCGCTCAGGAAGGAGACKCGTTCTGTCTCCTAGAGATGAGCAAACTTTGGTGCGAAAAGTGCAAATCAATCCCAGAACAACAGCAAAGGACCTTGTGAAGATGCTGGAGGAAACAGGTACAAAAGTATCTATATCCACAGTAAAACAAGTTCTATATCAACATAACCTGAAAGGCCGCTCTGCAAGGACTGCTATAAAAAAGCCAGCCTATGGTTTGCAACTGCACATGGGGACAAAGATCGTACTTTTTGGAGAAATGTCCACTGGTTGTCATGTTTGCTCCCGCTCTTCCCTTCGCCTGGCGCTTGAGGGCGCCAGATTACCCTGCATCACACGCTCCTGCCATCCATCACCCACACCTGCCTTCTCTCGTCACTCGCATCAGCGTTAATGGACTCACCTGGACTCACTTATTACATGTTAATTTCCTCCCCTATATTTGTCTGTTCCCTTGCTCTGTTCCCTGCTGCTGCATTGATTGTTTCTTGTCTAAGTTTTTGTTTGCTGACGCTGTGCTTGTCTCGTTATATGTCCGTCATTTATTAAATGTTACTCCCCGTACCTGCTTCGTCTCTCCAGCGTCATTTTGCGTGACAGAATGCAGCAGCCATCATTCGAAGCATCGGGGAGTACTCGGCGTCTGGTTGGAATGGTGGCAGGGTTCGGGGTCGCCCACCAGAATGGAACCGGGGATGCCTAGAGCCGCTTAGGGTGCGGGCTTTCGCGCCCTAGCTGGCTGCGAGAGGTTTTCCTTGCCCCGGTTGACTCGGATGGCGCTCATACCATAATTTCCACTTGCGGTGCCTCAGCTGGATCGTCAGTTTTTTTTTGCCTTTGCGCCAGCCGGTCCAGGAGTTTTTTTTTTTTGTTTGTCTTGTGTTTTGTGGTGGAGTTCCGCTCGGCCCGATGGAACCGGGTGGCGCTACAGCTAGCCCTTCAGGCTTTCACGGCCCTGGCTGAGGCTCGAGAAGGTTTTCCTGGCTCGGCGGTTTCCCATCCCACCGTCACACTCCACTGGATCAATCGGGCTCCCCTTCAGCGGGATCGACAGGCGGTTTTGGCCTCAGCCGGATCGTCAGGCTCCTACTGGCCTGAGCCGGCTCGCCAGGCTCCCACGCTCTGCCGTTCGTGGGCTTTCAGCGCCGCCAACTGCTTTGCCTGCGCCCATGTCTCGGGCCGGTTTGCCTCAGGTGGGACGACCGGGTGGCGTCCCAAGAGGGAGGGGTACTGTCATGTTTGCGCTCCCCGCTTCTTCCGCTTCCCTGGGCGCTTGAGGGCGCCAGATTACCTGCATCAACACACTCTGTGCTCCCTGCCATCCATCACCCACACTGCCTTCTCTCGTCACTCGCATAGCGTTTATATGGACTCACCTGGACTACTTATTACCATGTTAATTTCCTCCGCTTATTTTGTTCTGTTTCCTTGCTCTGTGTTCTTCTGCTGCTGCCGATTGATTTGTTGTCTTGTCTAGAGTTTTGTTTTGCTTGACGGCCTGTGGTCTTGTCTCGTTAATATGTCCGTCTCATTTCCAATTAAATGTTTACTTGACTCCCTCTGTTATTCAGATATAGTGAGATCCTCTAAGCTCACACGCTTCTCGTGCACCTTTTATCGATCCTTCAGGCGATTTCACGTCAGGCCTCAGAGGAGTCGGTCAGGGGTGGGTACAGTGCTGGGCAATTCAGATAATGGTGATGGAGCTGTTGTTTGGAGTGAGGCAATAACAGGCACTGTCTCGTTTCATCAGATTTAGTTCAATCTGCTTTGAAAGTAATGCAGAAACTCTTCTATTCAGGTCCTATCGTAAGCCACTACCCCAAGTTGAAATTAACTATCTCCCGAAGCCATAGAGCTTGATGGCCTCTGAATGTTCATTTTCTAGCGCCCTCCCAGACAAACCGCACACCCAGGGCAAAGGCTGTTCTAGTCTCCGGTAGAGGATTCCCCGTACCTGTTCGTCTCTCCAGCGTCACTTTTTGGAGATGACACTGTCTGATGAAACAAAAATAGAACTGTTTGGCCATTAATGACCATCGTTATGTTTGTAGGAAAAAGGGAAGCCTTGCAAGCCGAAGAACACCCTCCCAACCGTGAAGCCACAGGGGTGGCAGCATCATGTTGTGGGGTGCTTTGCTGAAGGAGGGACTGGTGCACTTCACAAAATAGTTGTCTCTATCGCAAATGCGGTCTTTCCAAATGAACAATGACCCCAAGCATTCTTCTAAAGTTGTGGCAAAATGGCTTTTAGACAACAAAGTCAAGGTATTGGAGTGGCCATCACAAAGCCCTGTACCTCAATCCTATAGAAAATGTGTGGGCAGAACTGAAAAGGTGTGTGCGAGCAAGGAGGCCTAACAAACCTGACTCAGTTACACCAGCCCTGTCAGGAGGAATGGGCCAAAATTCACCCAACTTATTGTGGGAAGCTTGTGGAAGGCTACCTCAAAATGTTTGACCCAAGTTAAAACAATTTAAGGCAATGCTACCGAATTACTAATTGAGTGTATGTAAACTTCTGACCCACTGGGAATGTGACGAAAGAATTAAAAGCTGAAATAAATCATTCTCTCTACTATTATTCTGACATTTCACATTCTTAAAATAAAGTGGTGATCCTAAACTGACCTAAGACACATCATTTCTGCTAGGATTAAATGTCAAGAAATTGTTGAAAAACTGAGTTTAAATGTGTATGGCTAAGGTGTATGTAAACTTCCGACTTCAACTGTAATATATATATATTATTATATATTTTTTTACCCAATTGGTAGTTACAGTCTTGTCCCATCGTTGCAACTCCCGTACGGACTCGGAGAGCCAAAGGTCGAGAGCCGTGCGTCCTCCGAAACACGACCCAGCCAAACCGCACTGCTTCTTGACACAAGGCCAGCTGAACCCGGAAGCCAGCCGCACCAAATGTGTCGGAAGAAACACCGTACACCTGGCGACCGTGTCAGCGTGCACAAGCCCGGCCCGCCAAAGGAGTCGCTAGAGCCCGATGGGACAAGGAAATCTTGGCCTGCCAAACCCTTTCCTAACCCAGATGATGCTCGGCGAATTGTGTGCCGCCTCATGGGTCTCCCAGTCACGGCCAGCTGTGACACAGCCTGGGATTGAACCCGGGTCTGTAGTGATGCCTCAAACACTGCGATACAGTGCCTTCGACCGCTGCACCACTCGGGAGGCCCCCACRAATAGATTTTAACAAACAATTGGTCCCCGAARAAATTAGGCCCTCCGTTGAATATCAAAATCCCGATGTGGCCCTCAAGCCCAAAAGTTTTCCCACCACTGGTCTAGGAGAAACAACGGCTGCCGCGAAGTGGTAGGCCACACAAGCTCACAGAACGGGAGCGCCGAGTGCTGAAGTGCATAACGCGTAAAAAWRTTCTGTCCTCGGTTGCAACACTCACTTCCGAGTTCTAAGTTGCCTCTGGAAGCAACTTCAGCACAAGAACTGTTCGTCAGGAGCTTTATGAAATGGGTTTCCATGGCCGAGCAGCCTAAGATCACCATGCGCAATGCCAAGCGTCGGCTGGAGGGGTATAAAGCTCGCCGCCGTTGGACTCTGGAGCAGTGGAAACGTTCTCTGGAGTTCTGAATCACGCTTCACTATATGGCAGTCTGACGGATGAATCTGGGTTTGGCGGATGCCAGGAGAACGCTACTTGCCCGAATGCATAGTACCAACTGTAAAGTTTGGTGGAGGAGGAATAATGGTCCGGGGCTGTTTTTCATGGTTCGGGCTAGTCCCCTTAGTTCCAGTGAAGGGAAATCTTAACGCTATGTTATACAATGGCATTCTAGATGATTCTGTGCTTCCAACTTTGTGGCAACAGTTTGGGGAAAGGCCTTTGAAGTTAGAACCTCACTGCATTTATAAATGGCAAGAAAATCCAGAAGATTGAATTAAATCCACTCCCCCTCTCCTCCTACAAAACCACAACAATCTCAACCATGTCAGCCGGCTAGGACACTCTAAACATGAATCCAAATGGCCGAAGGCTATATTTTGACAAAACATTTCAATTTGCCACAGCTTACTGAAAGCATAGTTGATCTGATCACTAACCCTGGGCTTAACAAATGACAGACAGAGTTTGAGCAAACTTTCACACACCCCCGCACGCACGCACGCACACGCACGCACGCACGCACGCACACACACACACACAAGGACACACGGTAAAAGGACATTACACACACAGATCCATATATGTTCAAGGTCGCAGACACACAGGCGAAAGATGAAAGGAAGGAAGCAGAGAATGGTGAGAGGAAAGGATCCATCTAACAACAAACGTTCTCACAAGTGTAGAGAACTTTCCCTTAAGAATCTCATTAGGTCAAGCGAGGTCCATACAGAAAGGGTTTGTTGAGATCGGTGTGGAAGAACTTGACTGGCCTGCACCAACTGCATTCCACCTAATTGCCCAACATCAGTGCCAGACCTCACTAATGATCTTGTAGCTGAATGGAAGCAATTCCCCTCAGCAAATGTCCAACATCTAGTGGAAGCCTTCCCAGAAGAGTGGAGGCTGTTATAGCAGCAAAAGGGGGACCAACTCCATATTAATGCCCATGATTTCAGAATGAGATGTTCGACGAGCCATGTAGTGTTTTGTTTGTCCAACGGTTTGGTCTGGACAGTCGGTTTTGTGGAGAAGACCTCTTTGAAATGAGGATATCYGCGACAGTTAGCTCAGACTACTGCTATAAAGCTTGTGGATGTCGAAGAGCCAAACATCCGACATTGTTGTTTGTAGAGTCTCTTTCAATATTGGTGACATATTAGTTTATAGCTCACACGGTTTGGGTTTTACCAACTATTTTGTGACTATGTTCTTGTCCGGATCCTCTCATGTGTAGAAAAATCAGTTTTCACAAGCCCCATATTAGGGAATAGGCTCAAACCTTATATCGGCGGAAAGAGGGGATTGAGCTGCAGCCACTACATGAAACAGTAAGTCTCTAGAAAAAACACACAGGGAGCTATTTAATATTCAAAATGACTTCACCGTGCGATTGACGCACGTATGTGTCAATCGGCTCTAGGGGGATTCTAAGTCAAATAGAATGTGGTTAACATGTTCTCAGAACTTAAGATATTAATGTTCTATACATGTTTCAAATCAACTCAAGTTATATTTGTCAGATGCTTCGTAAACAACAGGTGTAGACTACCAGTGAAATGCTTACTTATGGGCCCTTCCCGTCAATACAGAGAGAAAAAAAGAGAAATCATAGAAATCATATATAACAAGAAAGAATTTAGTACACAATGAGAAACAATAACTTGCCTATATACACAGGGTACCAGTACCGAGTCGATGTGCAGGAGTACAAGGAAATTGAGGTAGATAAAGACCCCTTGACCTTATCTACATTTTGTTACGTTACAGCCTTAAATGTACGTTACGTTACAGCCTTTAAATGTATTAAATACATGTTTTTCCTCAGCAATCTACACACAATACCCCATAATGCTAAAGCGAAAAAAGTTTTTTAGAAATCTTGGCAAATTTATTAAAATAAAAAACAGAAATACCTTATTTACWTAAGTATTCAGACCCTTTGCTATGAGGCTTCGAAATTGAGCTCAGGTGCATCCTACTTCTATTGATCATCCTTGAGATGTTTCTACAACTTGATTGGAGTCCACCTGTGGTAATTGTTGTTGCAGAGATTGTTGTCCTCCTGGAAGGTTCTTACATCTCCACAGAGCAACTCAGGAGCGCTGTCAGAGTGACCATCAGGTTCTTGGTCACCTTCCTGACCAAGGCCCTTCTCCCCTGATTGCTTAGTTTGGAGATTCCAAACGTCTTACATTTAAGAATGATGAAGGCCACTGTGTTCTTGGGGACCTTCAATGCTGCGAAAATGTTTTGGTACCCTTCCCCATATCTGCGCCTCGACAAAATCYTGTCTCAGAGCTCTATGGACAATTCCTTCGACCTCATGGGTTAGTTTTTGCTCTGACATGAACTGTCAACGGTGGGACCTTATAGAGACAGGTGTGTGCCTTTCTAAATCATGTCCAATCAATTTGTAAAAACATCTCAAGGATGATCAACGGAAAAAGGATGCACCTGAACTCAATTTCGAATCTCATATCAAAGGGTCTGAATACTTATGTAAATAATATATTTTTTTTATATACAGTATATACATTTGCAAAAATGTCTAAAAACATGTGTTCACTTTGTCATTATGGGGTATTGTGTGTAGATTTATGAGGAACATTTCAAATGTAATCCATTTTAGAATAAGGCTGTAACGTAACAAACTGTGGAAAAAGTCAAGGGGTCTGAATCCTTTCCAAATGTACTGTATGCTAATATGGCAAAAATGTGCCAAATATGGCTAAAATTAGCTAGCTAACCAACAACTTTAATGATGTATTTGAGAGACAACAAGTGCTCACTGTGCTAATTAATTTATATTTTCAATAAACATTGGAGACAAAAATATAGTTTTCATGTTTCTAAGCCACCCCCGTCTGTTTTGCCCCATAGTTGCACATGTATCGGTTTTGTTGCTAAACAACCAAATGTTATTACACCAGATAGTGTATATTAATGTCATTATTAATGTCACCTGAGTGTACAATACATTAGGAACACCTTCCTAATATTGAGCTGCTCCACCTTTTGCCCTCAGAACAGGCTGAATTTGTAGGGGCATGCTCTACAAGGTGTCGAAAGCGTTCCACAAGGATGCTGACCCATGTTGGCTCCAATGCTTACCACAGTTGTGTCAAGTTGAACATTAATATCATATATTCTGAGAACATGACATCTGTGTATGTTTGGTGGGATGTTGATATTCTCCTAAYCCACAGAAAATTGGACACATTAATCTTCTTGCAACGTTCCCACGAAACGTGTCTACAACATTCATGTTAAGTTCTGAGAACATGTTTACCACATTCCGGGTACGTTTTATTTTACACGAAGGGAATGGTCTCATGGAAATAGTCCTTGCACGTCACTGGAACACTCCTATGAAAACGTTAGGTAATGACCTAAGAAGACTCTTAAGGGAACGTTCTCTAAAGTTGTGGGAATGTGTGTTGTTAGCTGGGGCACACACACGCATACACCCTAGTTAGACAGGTGAAACAGTTCGACCCACATTAATCATTCAGTGAAGGACATGGAACACGAGTCCTGACTTCCAGAGAACAGGTGGTGAGGAAAGGGAAAGGCAGCCAAACACCACCACGTGAAGAGACGTGAGTCCTTCACTCTTTGTGACCAGGTGATGGGCCGTGAGATAACATTACTGGAGACTGAATATACACTCTCAGGAAAAAAAGGTGCTATCTAGAACCTAAAAGGGTTCTTCCGCTGTCCCCATAGGACAGGGATCATCTACTAGATTCAGCTGCGGGCTGATTTTTTCTTGAGAGGATGGTCGGGGGGCCGGAACATAATTACAAATAAATTGTACACTGCTAATTGACAGCAAGAAGCACAAACAGATATAATATTGGAATAAAACATAATTTCAAACCTTGTTTGCTTTTGTTTATGATCACGTGTCTCTCTATTATTCGTGGAAATACTTGGGAACAGATTTCCCAAATTAAAAACACTTGAAGCTGATTTCCTGGCATTTTTTACAGTTTTTTTTTCTCCAACAATGAAAATGAGAATTAAAAAATATATATAATTTTGCTCAGAAAACTTGGGGGGCCAAATAAAACCACCCGCAGGCCAAATTCGGCTGGCATGCCGCCAGTTGGGGAACCCTGCCATAGGAGAACCCTTTGAAGAACCTTGTTTGGTTCCAAGTAGAACTGTTTTGGGTTCCAAGTCGACCTTTTTCCACAGAGGGTTCTACATGGAACCCAAAAGGGTTCTATCTGTAACCAAAACGAATTTGACCTGGAATCAAAAAGGGTTCTCCTATGGGTACAGCCAAAAAACCTTTTTTTTCGAAGAGTGTAGGCTGATAGAGAGTTTCAGGTCAGCCATCCAGCCACCAATTTATCCAGCCACCACCATAGACTGGAAAGATATAATGATCTTATAATGCCCAATGATTAGAACAACCAGCCAAGAAAACCTCTGAATGAACAAGAGATCTTTCAAAATAAGACAAATGGAGTGATCGATTCTCTGGCCTGTGAGTCACATCTGAGAAAATGTAGCCAAGAAATTAAATGAAAGTATATCAAATGGAATAAGAGGGAGATGAGAGAGAGTGTTAAGTCTGTTCTTCCAACTCTATTTTTATTGTGACCTAGTTATCCAACACAATAACAAAATAGCTAGAGGGCTAACTCCTGGTTACACATAGAGCAGGGATGGGCAACTTTGATGGGGTTGGGGGCCACAAAAAATCTGAACTCATCAAGAGAGGCCACAGTGGCTGCTGGGGCTGTGTACCCACAGATATACCCACACATGCAGTCAGAATTGGACCTAACCTTCTGAGGGCCCACGCGAAAATGTGCATTTCCATACATTTTGCAATAGGGTGCAGATAAATGTTGCCCATTTTTAAGCWAATTTCCTGCAACGTTGTCCTGACTAATGCCATGTTAATATGATATCTGAGTGAGAGTGAATAACAAAATCAATGGGGCCCCGGTCCGTAATTCTCCCATGATTACTACAAGTTTAGATAGCTGGCTAGACTAACTTACCAATGTACATTTTATTTTGGCTGAAATGTGCTAATTGAGTCAGTGACTGACATAAGAAGAAAAAAACTGCACCTTGTCTATTCTACAACTCTAACTCTCAACAGCAAGTTGAGACCCCAACGGAGATCGTAAAAATTAGTATTATCCTATTGTGTGTGTGTGTGTGCTGTGTGGGTGCTGTGTGTGTGTGTGTAATTGACCTTCCTGGGTCTGATAGCTTCTTCTCCCCTAGCACGTCAGACAGACTGTCAGTTCCCATCTTTGTGCCAACCAGGCTAATTATATAATCCTCCACACCCTAAGAATGTGATTGTGTGTACGTGAGTGTGTGTGTGTGTGTGTGTTGAAGTCACCTTCTGTGGGCTAATTGTAAAATCCTGAACACAGAGGATGACCTCAGCATGCTCACTATGGTTACCAATGTTTTTCAAGGTCAAAAGCATTAAACGGAAAGATTTAGAGTGCGTTGAGAATTTTGGATTCTGCATTTTTATATTGTAAATATCCTATAAGCTTTGGCAATATGTCACTGTTGCGTCATGCCAATAAAGCAAATTAAGGTTGAATTGAACTGAATTATGCTGAAGAGCAGAGATGCAGGAAAGAGAGAGAGAAGGAGAAGTGGTAAAATGCGCAATTAGGCTCCAGAGAGTTGGCGATTCTTCACACCCATGCCTTTAAAAGGGAACAGTCAAAAATAGGGAGAAACTGCCAGTCCACTGGCAGGACTCCACTGGGGGTGGGTAAAAGTGGTGTTGTGAGAGTGTGTGATGGTCAGTGGCCATATGGAGGGCTGGATTTCAGGAGGAAGAGCAAGTTGGCCTGGACTCCCTTCTATATGGATATCTTATGCTCAAAGGGAATGTCTGGCTAAAAATAATGGCTTCATAATGAGAACACAAAAAAAAATTGTTGGAGGAGGATCTGGGCATGCAGGGGCATTCATTAACCGTGTTTGTCATTCTATTAGGGGCATTACAATGCAGATATACAAGTCAATGTAACTCACCTGTCTGATATTGTGAATGTTACATTTCTCTAGCCAGACTAACCCCCCCCGAGCCTTGGCATCACACAGCAGGAAATACACTCCGACACAACAGGAGATAGAGGGAGAAGATCATGACTGAACGCAGATAGAGTGGAGTGAGTGTGTGTGGTAAGTGAGTGGTGAGTGACTGAGTGAGTGAGTGAGTGAGTGAGTGAGTGAGTGAGTGAGTGAGTGAGTGAGTGAGTGAGTGTGAATGTAAGTGAGTGAGTGAGTGTGAATGTAAGTGAGTGAGAGAGAAGAGAGAGAGAGAGAGAGAGAGAGAGAGAATGGTGAGTGAGTGAGTGTGAGTGAGTGTGAGTGTGTATGTAAGTGAGAGAGAGAGAGAGGAGAGAGGAGAGAGAGAGAGAGAGAGAGAGAGAGAGGAGAGAGAGGAGAAGAGAGAGAGAGAGAGAGGGGGAGGAAAGG
>NC_036859.1:6599591-6609787 GCF_002910315.2 Salvelinus sp. IW2-2015 | reverse complement strand
GCCGCGCGCCCCCCCAACACACACACACACCACACACCACACACACACACACACACACAACACACACACCACACACACAACAACACACACACACACACACCACACAACAACACACACACACACACACACACACACCCTTTCTTCCAAACCTTTCCTCTTTTATCCCCCACCTCCCTTCCTCTTTCACCTCTACTTCACTCCCTCTTATCCCTCCTATCTAGGCAACTTTCAGATACACTCACTCCTTCAAATTCCCGAGCCCTTCATGCTTTCTGCCGTTTTCCTCCATTACGTCTTTTACAGCTTCCAGGGACAGAGGAGACCACCACATTGGACAAGAGGATTTCACTCTGCTAACCTCTCTTTCTTTCATTTCTCTCGCTCTCTTTCTCTTTATCGCATCCCCTTCCTATTTCTCATTCTTCCTCTTCCAAAGCCTAACTCCCTGTGATGTTTTATGTGTGAGGTCCCTGCAGGTTGGCTAAAACCACTCTCTCTCTCCTCCCTCCCCTCTCTTTTTCCCTCCCTCTCTCCCATGGTTAGCAAAAAACCATCACACCTTTTCTCTACCTCCCACTCTCGCTATCCCCTTCTCTCCCCAGGTTTGGGTAATTGTCATCTCCTGCTGTGCCTGAACACAAGGGAGATCATTATTCTCTGCCCATCAATGCAGAGAGGCTAAGCATTTCACACCCTTTTGCGTTGTCCTGCCCCATTTAAATTCCTCATCCCACCTTCTACTCTGTTCATTTTCTATTTTCCTCCCTCCTCTCTTTTTTAGTCTTTTCTCATTCCTTTTATCTCTTTAATGTATCACCTATATATCTGTCATCATTTCCACCTAATTCTCACTACATCGTTATTGTAATATCTCTCTTCCACCTTTTCACTCCATTAATTTTCTATCTTCCTCCCTCCAGTCCTTTCTGCCTTTTGAACCATTCCTCTAGCAGTGGGAGCTTAGCAACAGCAGCAGGCATCCTTCATGCTAACTCCATAAAGGATATTATAGGGGTGTGTGTGTGCTGTGTTTATGTGTGTATTTTGCACATATGTATCTGAAGGAGACGAGAGAGAGAGAGAGAGAGAGAAGAGAGAGAGAGAGAGCGAGAGAGAGAGATAGAGAGAGAGAGAGAGAGAGAGAGAGAGGAGGAGAGAGCGAGAGAGCAGAGAGAGAGTCAACGCTTTTTATTTCCGTTACTGTTTCTTCCCGATTTTGTTGAAATTATTATTCTCATTTTAAATATATTGTAAATATCCTATAAGCTTTCAATATGTACACTGCTTGCGTCATGTCCAATAAGCAACAATTAAGTAATGAAAATGTTAGGACTTTGGAAGTTTGGAGAGCGAAGGAGAGCGAAAAAGGCATCCCAACCTCTCTACTCTACGCCTCTCCTCGTCCTCTCCCCACCCCTCTACTTGGGTCCTCTCCCCATAACACCTTCTAATCTCCTCTCCCCGAACCCTGTACTACTCCTCGTACTTCCCAACAATAGAGATGGAGACGGAGAAAGCTGTAGAGTAAAAATGGTGTGATATACAGGGTATTCGGAAAGTATTCAGACCCCTTGACTTTTTCTACATTTTGTCACGTAACAAGCCTTATTCTAAAATGGATTAATTACAAAAAGATCCTCATCAATCGACACACAATACCACATAATGAAAATCAAAAACAGGTTTTAGAAGAAAAAAAAATGCAAAAACTGAATTAT
The DNA here is from genome assembly GCF_002910315.2 of Salvelinus sp. IW2-2015. NCBI lineage: Eukaryota > Metazoa > Chordata > Actinopteri > Salmoniformes > Salmonidae > Salvelinus > Salvelinus sp. IW2-2015. Next base: position 6,608,069 of record NC_036859.1, on the reverse strand, counting down.
AACATTTACATAAGTATACAGACCCTTTACTCRGTAGTTTGTTAAAGCACGTTTGGCAGCGATTACAGCCTCGAGTCTTCTTGGATATGACACTACAAGCTTAGCACACCTGTATTTGGGGAGTTTCTTCCATTATTTTCTGCAGATGCAGAATCTCAAGCTCTGTCAGGTTCGATGGGGAGTGCCGCTTCACAGCTATATTTAGGTCTCTCCAGAGATGTTCGATTGGGTTCAAGTCCGGGCTCTGGCTGGGCCACTCAAGGAAATTCAGAGACTGAACCTTAACCACAGTCTGAGGTCCTGAGCGCTGTGGAGCAGGTTTTCATCAAGGATCTCTCTGTACTTTACTACATTCATCTTTGCCTTGATCCTGACTAGTCTCCCAGTCCCTACTGCTAAAAAACATCCCGACAGCATGATGCTGCCACCACCATGGTTCACCGCAAGGATGGTGCCAGGTTTCCTCCAGACCTGACGCTTTGCATTCAGGACAAAGAGTTCAATCTTGGTTTCATCAGACCAGAGAATGTTATTTCTCATGGTCTGAGAGTCCTTTAGGTGCCTTTTGGCAAACTCCAAGCGGGCTGTCATGTGCCTTTTACTGAGGAGTGGCTTCCATCTGGCCACTCTACCAGAAAGGCCTGATCGGTGGAGTGCTGCAGAAATGGTTGTCCTTCTGGAAGGTTCTCCCATCTCCATAGAGGAACTCTGGAGCTCTGTCAGAATGACCATCAGGTTCTTGGTCACCTCCCTGACCAAGGCCCTTCTCCCCCGATCCCCAGATCTGTGCCTGGACACAATCCTGTCTTGGAGCTCTATGGGCAATTCCTTCTACCTCGTGGCTTGGATTTTGCTCTGACATGCACTGTTAACTGTGGGACCTTATATAGACAGGTATGTGCCTTTCAAAATCATGTCCAATCAATAGAATTTACCACAGGTGGACTCCAATCAAGTTGTAGAAACATCTCAAGGATGATCAATGGAAACAGGAAGCACATGGGCTCAGTTTCGAGTCTCAGATAAAATAAAATCCGATTTTATTGGTCACACACATGGTTAGCAGATGTTAATGCGACTGTAGCGAAATGCTTGTACTTCTGACAGTGCAGTAAAATCGAACAAGTAATCTAACAATTCCACAACAACTACCTAATACACACAATTCTAAGTAAAGGGATGGAATAAGTATATGTACATATAAATATATGGATGAGCGATGAAAGAGCGACATAGGCAAGACGCAATAGATGGTATASAATACAGTGTATACATATGAGATGAGTAATGCACGATTTGTAAACATTATTAAAGTGGCATTTTTAAAGTGACTTGTGGATTCCGATTGGTCAGACCAGTGTTGAAAAGTTCTAGTCACGGGTAGATCCTGTTTGAGTTTTTGCCTATAGCACTGTAGGAGCAAAATGGAGTCGTGGTCRAATTTGCCAAAGGAAGGGCGGGGGAGGGCCTTGTATGCATCGCGGAAGTTAGAGTAGAATGTAGGTAGCCTTCTGAAATTTGCTTTGTTAAAATCCACAGCTACAATAAATGCAGCCTCAGGATATATGGTTTCCAGTTTGCATAGAGTCCAGTGAAGTTCCTTGTTCCTTGAGGGACGTCGTTGTATCRACTTGAGGAGGGATATACACGGCTGTGATAATAACCGATGAGAATTATGGTCGGCATTTGATTCTAAGGAATTCTAGGTCAGGTGAACAAAAGGACTTGAGTTCCTGTATGTTGTTACGATTACACCATGAGTCATTAATAATGAAGCATACACCCGCGCCCCTCTTCTTCCCAGAGAGATGTTTATTTCTGTCAGCGCGACGCATAAAGAATCCCAGTGGCTGTACCGACCCCAACAACATATCCCGAGAGACCCATGTTTCTGAGAAACAGAGAATGTTATAATCCTGGAAGTCTTTCTGGAAAGCAACCCTTGCCCTAATTTAGTCTACCGTGTTATCTAGAGACTGGACATTGGTGAGTAATATACTCGGAAGTGGTGGGTGGTGTGCACACTTTTGAAGTCTGACCAGGAGGCCGCTCCGTCTACCTCTTCTGCGGCGACGTTGTTTTGGGTTGGCCTCTGGAATCAGATCCAATGTCCTGGGTGGTGGTGCGAACAAAGGATCCGCTTCAGGAAAGTCGTATTCCTGGTAGTAATGTTGGTAAGTTGACGTCGCTCTGATATCCAGTAGTTCTTCCCAGCTGTATGCAATAAAATGTACGATTTTTAATGTAAGAAATTGTACATAAAAAAACAAAATACTTTCTTGAGGACTAGAAGCGAGGCGACCATCTCCGTCGGCAACATCTTTAATAGAAAAGGGTATGAATACTTATGTAAATAAGGTATTTCTAAAACCTGTTTTCACTTTGTCATTATGAGATATTGTGTGTAGATTGATGAGGAAAAAATTCTAATTTAATCAATTACACAATAAGGCTGTAACGTAACAAAATGTGGAAAAAGTCAAGAGGGTCTGAATACTTTCCGAATGCATTGTAGCAGTGACTCATTTCAGGACACTAGCCATACTTCGCTTGTCACTCCTTCACAGGAGAGGCATTTGAAGAAGAACTGCAAAAGTGTTGCTAAGGCTCTCCACTTTCTTGAGGACCGAGTTTTGAAATCAGTGGAGTGCCCGGTGGAAGCAGAGTATGATAGCTGAGGAGCTGCAGAAAATTCAGGCGTGATTGCAAATGCGGAGGGAGTTGAAAAGAAAACACAGAAGGCTATTGTATAAAATGCCTGTCTCCGGTTTGCATCTTCAAACTAAGGGCAACCATGACATCCTTGACAGAGAGGGAGAAGCGTTCATCCATGTATACAGGTAATAGTCCAGCTGGCTACATTTTCAGATATTATAAGTTTCTAATTTGATCAGAAAGTCATTTTCATTGCAGGTTAAAGTGTACTGTTAGCTAGCTAACATTAGCTGGCTGGTTCGCTAGCTAACATTACGATCTGTGTAGAAATATTATTTGTTTCTCAGAGCCATTTGCATTTCTAGTAATAGCCTAATGTTAGCTAGCTAGCTAACATTGAACCTAGTTGATTAGCTACCTGTAGATTCATGAAGGTTAGTAACATTATGATTTGGGATTATGGTTGATTTTTTAGCTAGCTAGCTAGCTAGCTACATGTCTAAACAAAAGACTCCACTATGCAAGTAACCATTTCACTGTACCGTTTACACCGTCTGTATCCTGTGCATGTGGCAAAGAATCTTTGATTTAATGTGATATAGTGTGTGTTTACCAGAGACGGTAATGTGAAAAAAAAACATGACCTGCACCAAAGTCAAATTAGGATAGAACTTTAGTCCAAATTCTAAAATTCTCCGGTAGAACGCCCAGATTTTAGTTTTTCACACTCAAAACCATAAGCTATTTTCTGTAATTAGCTCGCCATTAACTTGTAAATAATTATCTTGTTGTGAGTTTATTTTCCTGTAATAATGAAGACAAATGATCTAAAGTTAAGACTTTGTCAGCTATATGATATGGTCATTATTTGAACTGGCTAGCCAGCTAACTTAACATTGTTAGCTAGCTAACAAGCTAGAAACGAACCAAAACATTGTTTTTTAAATTTGCTTTTAGTTGCCTGATTTGCCAGATTGACATATACTAAATGTATTGGTGTTAAAATACACCAGTTATGCTTTTTGGGACCACCAGGCTGCTGATGTCATGCAGCCTGTTGTTTTTGTGTATATACTTTTTCATTACGACAACGACAAGTTCACGATGTCACTGCGACAACTGTATAGGGTAGGCCGTCATTGTAAATAAGACTTTGTCTTACCCTATACAGGTTAAATAAATACAAAATATATAGCTACAGGCATGTCGATAGACGTAGTATAAAACAGCCTTTAGTCTTGAAATCTTTTTTTAGTACAATACCGTACTCACTGTTAGCACATGGCCTCACGTGAATCCTTAAAGATATGGTTGGGGCTAAGGCTTAAGAGGGTGTGAACGATGCCGAATGGGTGTAGACAAAGAAGAGCTCTGCAGAATGTGTACCAAAACATGATCATGATCACTTATGCCAGGTTACGACAGCTGACTTAACACGGTCAGTATWAAGGTTGTTAGCAGCCACCAAGCCAGCCATAGCTAGTGTTGCTTCTGCCCCAAAACACAGTAAGCCGATGTTGTTGTTTTACCACAAAATACATGTAATCACCGTGGTGATTACTAGATTATTATCATGTTATTACCAGGGCTGGACATAATCTACAGGAAAGGAATATCATTACAGGTGGCTTTGTAATGATATAAATATAAAAAAGCWTGCAATTCAAGCCTCCCTGCTAAAGCCTACTATATATTCATTATAATGTGCTGACCCAATGGAGCAAACAGCATTACAGCTTGACCACAYTTCCATTACAGGGCTAATACAGTGCAATAGACAGAGTATGCAAATACAGCCAAACAGAGACGATGCTATAGCAACCCAAAGTTTACCCTACAAACACTATTTTATAGTGTACCCATGGTTGAAATTTGTACCCTACATGAAATTTGACAGCGGTACGCTACAGGATTTATGTGTTTACATAATCAAGACAGCCATTGAAATCTGTTATGAAATGCTGCTGCCGGAATAACAGAATGTATGACAGAGGGTTGAGCTACAAACCCAACTATACCAATTCCACATACAGTAGGCTATCAATCACTTATCTGGCTGGATACAATACAGCTACCAAACCAATCCACTGCAGACAATCATCCAACATTATGTGATGACTGTCAAGGTAAGCTCCAGGTAAATACTCGCTCACATTCATCCACAGGTAAAAAAAGCACACTCCTTTCTCCCTCTCTGATCTGATCTCGCTCTCTTAACCCTGGAGATATGAGAGTGAGGAGACAGGGTCAGGGTTGGAAGAGGTCCTCATGATGACACACCGACAGGAATATATTCTCAGTGTGCGTATACATCTGTGTGTATGAGTGCGTATGTGCAAGTATGTGATTGCATCTGTGTGTGTGTGTGTGTGTGTCTTTGTGTATTATGAGTGTGTGTGTGTGTGTTTGGCTTAGTAGAAGTTAACTCACCCAGGACTGAAGCGTGGACTTTGTTCCCTCCTCATTGTTGTGTGTGTGTGTCCGTGTGTGTGTGTTCCCCGGCACTGTGTCCCTATCTCCTCTCTGTCCATAAGTTTGATCAGCTCTTCATGTGCCAGTCTTCCTCTCCTCCAATCCTCAGGTCTTCAGATCCCTCCTTCTCTCTTCGTCAGCCTCCCTCTCTCCCTCAGCCCCAGGCATCAGCAGCTGTGCCAAACACACCACTCATCCCTCTTTTCTTTGCTCTCTCCTTCTGTCTCTCTTCCCCGTTTGTGTATTTTGCAAACAAACAGACAAACACCGTTTTCCCAGCTACTTGTTATTCAAAAATAAGTACCAGAGAACCAGGTGGAGGGGGGTCTGTGAGATCTCCTCCCCAGAGAAGGTGCTCCTCAGTGTGGGTGTGTACTCACCGTCTCCCCTGGCATGGGTCTGGTTCTCTGTGTGTGTGCTTGTGTGTGTATGAGAGAGGGAGCATGTTGGCTCTGTTGCTGTAGCTGTTGCTTCTGCCTCTTTCACAGCGTGTGTCTCTATCAGTGTGAGCGTCTCTCTCTTTTTCTCTGTCTYTCTCCTCTCTGTCTCTCTCTCTCCCTCTCTGTCTGCTGCTCAGGCTGTTTGGAGTCGCAATTGGCTCTGCCACCAGGCTCAGGGCTTAGGGATCCTCTAGCAAGAGCTGGACGTGAACAAAAACGTAGAGGGAGAGAGAGAGAGTATAGAGGATTTCAACTGGTCTGTATTTGGCACATTGTAAAACACATGTCATAAATGTCAACCAATCACATGTTTGAGGGAGGGAGCGGGAGAGAGAGACAGAAAGACACAGGAAAAAAAKAGAGAGAAGAGAGAGAGAAAAAATGGAGCGGGAAACAGAAAGGCAAATTGGCAGACAGAAAGAGAGAGGGGAGGATTTATATCGTTATATGTCGATTGGAAATTATGTTGGGAATACTGTGTAGCCAGGGACGGGGGATTATTGGGAATGATTGTGTCCAATAATGATGAGCAAACACGTTGAACAGTGAAACAGATTTTGTGTTTGTTACTGTGAACATCTCCCCTCATTGTCAATGGAGCGTGGACGGAGCTAGCACACACTCACAATCATTTCATATCACTGTTCCACCCGTAGAGAGCCAGTGTACTTTCTATGAGATTCACACAGACCTGCCTGTGAAATATGGATGAGTATGTTTTTGTGGCAATTTGTTAAATCAGCTGGATTATGGCCCAGAGAGAGAAGAAGAGAGAGAGATAGAGGAAGGAAGAGATGGAGAGAGAAAATAGGCATTTTTATTGTTCTGTCCTTCTGCCCTGTCAGAGTGGATAAAATCATCAGCCAGCTGGGTTCAGGCAAAGACACACACATATATATCCCCCAAGACATGCACATATCTCACCCACACACATATATATCCACCAAGACACACATATATCCCCCAAGACACACATATATCCCCCAAGACACGCACATATCCCCCAAGACACACACATATCCCCCCCAAAACACACATATATCCCCCAAGACACGCACATATCCCCCAAGACACACACATATCCCCCCACCACACACACATATATCCCCCAAGACACACACATATATCCCCCAAGACACACATATATCCCCCAAGACACGCACATATCCCCCAAGACACACACATATCCCCCCACCACACACACATATATCCCCCAAGACACACACACACACACGCTCTTTGGCACATACCCACACTCCCACACTTCCTGTATGCCCTTAAAGTCAGTTAAGAGCTCATCACAGGAAAGGAGAAGTGTGGCCCTTGATCTAGAGGCCAAGGGTCTGGCATCTCAATAACCTCACTGGAGTCCAAGGCCAAGGAACACCTGCTGCCCAGCTAATACACACACACACACATGAAGGTGCATGTACATGCACACACTCACACACATGCACACGCACAGACACACGCACAGATACATGCTCACAAACACGTACCCACACACACACACACTCTCACACACCCCTCTCATCACATGCACACTCACGCATATATAGTTCCAGTAAAAGGTTTGGACACACCTACTCATTCAAGGGTTCTTCTTTAAAAATATATCTATATACATTGTAGAACTATGAAACTATGAAATTACACATATGGAATCATGTAGTAACCTAAAAAAAAATGTTAATCTAAATATATTTTAGATTCTTCAAGGTAGCCACCCTTTGCCTTGATGACAGCTTTGCACACTCTTGGCATTTTCTCAACCAGCTTCACCTGGAATGCTTTTCCAACAGTCTTGAAGGAGTTCCCACATATGCTGAGCACTTGTTGGCTGCTTTTCTTTCACTCTGCGGTCCAAACCATCTCAATTGGGATGAGGTCAGGTGACGGTGGAGGCCAGGTCATCTGATGCAGCACACTATCACTCTCCTTCTTTTTCAAATAGCCCTTACACAGCCTGGAGGTGTGTTAGTTCACTGTCCTGTTGAAAAACAAATTATAGTCCCACTTAGCGCAAACCAGATGGGATGGCGTATCGCTGCAGAATGCTGTAGTAGCCATGCTGGTTAAGTGTACCTTGAATTCTAAATAAATCACAGACAGTGTCACCAGCAAAGCACCCCCACACCTCCTAATCCATGCTTCACACCGGGAACCACAAATGCAGAAATCATCCGTTCACCTACTCTGGGTCTCACAAAGACACGGCGGTTAGAACCAAAAATCTCAAATTTGGACTCGTCAGACCAAAGGACAGATTTCCACGGTCTAATGTTTCTTGGTCAAAGCAAGTCTCTTCTTATTGGTGTCCTTTAGTAGTGGTTTCTTTGCAGAAAATGAACCATGGCCTGATCCCTGCAGTCTCCTCTGAACAGTTGATGTTGAGATGTGTCTGTTACTTGAACTCTGTGAAGCATTTATTTGGGCTGCAATTTATAAGGGCACAAGGCGAGACCCAAATGCAGACACAGGAGGCAGATGGTAGAGTGCTGATATTTATTACAACTGTAACGGTATTCCTCCTCCTCTACAACCGAAGAGGAGGAGTAGTGATTGAACCAAGGCGCAGCGGGTTGTGATGACATAATTTTAATAAAACAAGACGKGAAAAACAYGAAACGAAACCACTTGAAATAATTAACAAAATAACAAAACAAAATGTAGACAAACCTGAACTATACGAACTTACATATAACACTAAGAACGCACGAACAGGGAAAATAGACTACACAAAAGGAACGATGTACAAACAAACCGAACAGTCCCGTATGGTGMGACAAACACTGACACAGGAGACAACCACCCACAACGAACACTGTGAAACAACCTACCTACAGTGGGGAGAACAAGTATTTGATACACTGCCGATTTTGCAGGTTTTCCTACTTACAAAGCATGTAGA
>NC_036859.1:6592300-6594744 GCF_002910315.2 Salvelinus sp. IW2-2015 | reverse complement strand
AGAGCCATACCAGGCAACCCTTAAACCAACATAGAAACAGAAAACATAGAATGCCCACCCAAACTCACGTCCTGACCAACTAACACATACAACAAACTAACAGAAATAGGTCAGGAACGTGACAACAACAAAGAGAGTAGGCAAAGGCAGGTCGGGGAAAGGCGAGAGTTCATCAACCAGGTCAGAGTCCAAACAGTACCAGACAATAGGCAGTCTCGAGGTCAGGCCAGGCAGGGGTCAGAAAAAAGTCCAAAACAGTACAAGGGGATAGGCAGGCTGGTAGTCAGAACAGGCAGAGTGGTCAGGCAGGTGAGTTCGTAGTCAGGACAGGCAAGGGTCGAAACCAGGAGGACAAGAAACAAACAGAGACTGGTTGACAAACCGCTGGTTGACTTGGCAAACAAGACAAACTGGCACAGAGAGACAGCAAACACAGGGATATATTCCGGGGATAATAAGCGACACCTGGAGCGGGTGGAGACAATCACAAGGACAGGTGAACCAGATCAGGGTGTGACACAATTTCTGAGGCTGGTAACTCTAATGAATTTATCCTCTGAAGCAGAGGTAACTCTGGGTCTTCCTTTCCTGTGGCAGTTTTCTTGAGAGCAAGTTTCATTATAGCGCTGGATTTTTTTTGAGTCTGCACTTGAAGAAACTTTCAGTTCTTGAAATGTTCCAGACTGACTGACCTTCATGTCTTAAAGTAATGGTGGACTGTTGTTTCTCTTTGCTTATTTGAGCTGTTCTTGCGATAATATGGACTTGGTCTTATACCAACAACAACAAAAAATCTGTATACCAACCCCTACCTTGTCACAACACAACTGATTGGCTGAAACACATTAAGAAGGAAAGAAATCCCACAAATTAACTTTTAAAAAGACACACCTGTTAATTGAAATGCATTCCAGGTTTACCTCATGAAGCTCATTGAGAGAATGCCAAGAGTGTGCAAAGCTGTCATCAAGGCAAGGTGGCTACTTGAAGAATCTCAAATATAAAATATGTTTTAATTTCATTTTTTGGGGGATACTACATGATTCCATGTGTTATTTCATAGTTTTAATGTCTTCATTATTTTTCTACATTGTAGAAAATCGTAAAAATAAAGAAAACCCTGAAATGAGTAGCTGTATCCAGACTTTTGACTGGTACTGTATGTACAGTTTACATACACCTTAGCCAAATACATTTAAACTCAGTTTTTCACAATTCCTGACATTTAATCCTAGTAAAAATTCCATGTCTTAGGTCAGTTAGGATCACCACTTTATTTTAAGAATGTGAAATGTCAGAATAATACTAGAGAGAATGACTTATTTCAGCTTTTATTTCTTTCATCACATTCCCAGTGGGTCAGAAGTTTACATACACTCAATTAGTATTCGGTAGCATTGCCTTTAAATTGTTTAACTTAGGTCAAACGTTTCGGCCAGCCTTCCACAAGCTTCCCACAATAAGATGGGTGAATTTTGGCCCATTCCTCCTGACAGAGCTGGTGTAACCGAGTCAGGTTTGTAGGCCTCCTTGCTCGCACAAGCTTTTTCAGTTCTGCCCACACATTTTCTATAGGAGTGAGGTCAGGGCTTTGTGATGACTACTCCAATACCTTGACTTTGTTGTCCTTAAGCCATTTTGCCACAACTTTGGAAGTATGCTTGGCCTGGGAATAGCTACTAACACAATACATAAGTATAGAAGATTCTTTAAACCAGACTGCCAATTGAACGGTCTAGTATACTAGGAAGCAATGTTAGCCGTCCATAAGTCTGGTTCATCCATTTTTTGAGGCATTTCTTCAAACGCCTGAAGGTACCACGTTCATCTGTACAAACAATAGTACACAAGTATAAACACCGGGGACCCAGCAGCCGTCATACCTCCTCCAGGAAGGAGACGCGTTTGGTACTTTGGTGCGAAAAGTCAAATCAATCCCAGAACCACAGCAAAGGACTTGTGAAGATGCTGGAGGAAACAGGTACAAAAATATCTATATCCACAGTAAAACGAGCCCTATATTGACATAACCTGAAAGGGCACTCAGCAAGGAAGAAGCCACTGCTTCAAAACCGCCATATAAAAAAGACAGACTACGGTTTGCAACTGCCAAAGATCGTACTTTTTGGAGAAATGTTCTCTGGTCTGATGAAACAAATAGAACTGTTTTGGCCATAATGGACCATCGTTATGTTTAGAGGAAAAAGGGGGATGCTTGCAAGCCCGAAGAACACCATCCCAATCGTGAAGCAGGGGGTACAGCATCATGTTGTGTGGATGCTTTGCTGCAGGAGGGACTGTTGCACTTCACAAAATAGATGCATCAATGAGGTAGATTGATAAATTTTATGTGGATATATCCAATTTGAAGCAACACTCAAGACACATCAGTCAGGAAGTTAAAGCTTGGTCCGCAATGGGTCATCCAAATGGACAATGACCCG
>NC_036859.1:6549868-6589832 GCF_002910315.2 Salvelinus sp. IW2-2015 | reverse complement strand
ACCTGTGGATGTATTCCAAGGCCTACCTTCAAACTCAGTGCCTCTTTGCTTGACATCCTGGGAAAATCAAAAGAAATCAGCCAAGACCTCAGATAAAAAAATTTAGCCGTCCATTAAGTCTGGTTCATCCTTGGGAGCAATTTCCAAACGCCTTACACCTCCAATTGACTCAAATGATGTCAATTAGCCTATCAGAAGCTTCTAAAGCCATGACATAATTTTCTGGAATTTTCCAAGCTGTTTAAAGTCACAGTCAACTTAGTGTATGTAAACTTCTGACCCACTGGAATTGTGATACAGTGAATTATAAGTGAAATAATCTGTCTGTAAACAATTGTTGGAGAAATTACTTGTGTCATGCACAAAGTAGATGTCCTAACCGACTTGCCAAAACTCTAGTTTGTTGACAAAAAATGTGTGGAGTGGTTGAAAAACGAGTTTTAATGACTCCAACCTAAGTGTATGTAAACTTCCGACTTCAACTGTATGTATGTATAAGCTGGAAGTAGAAGCCTAAGAATTGTTGTCCATTAGTTTACTCCAATTAGGGGAGGGGATTGGAAATGATGATGATTACATTGACAGAAGCAGCAATCTATCTGCAATATTAAAGCTGATCTACCCCCTAAAAAAATATTTAACAATAATAATACTTATTTTTTTCAACACACACTAACAATTTAACCCCCTTCCCACATTGCTTTCTAACACACTGCACTGTGTATGGTATGTGTATGGTATATGTATGGTATTACACACACACTGCATATGGCTGGTATTATCCATTAGTCATGTCATCTAAGAACGCCATGAATCATAGACAGTAAGCTGACTCAGACAATGGAGACAACATCTCTTTTGAGTTTTAATGGCTTATTTAATTAGATTCTGGTGCCTGGAATAACAGAATTGAGTTGGATTCCGGTATGGGCGAAATATAGCCTACTACTGTATGAGTTGATTGTGTTAAGTCACTTTGGATAAAATCATCTGGTCATTAAAATGCCATAATATCCTATTATCTTATATCCTAGTACATTATATTGTACATCACATCATATCACACCCAATATTACCCCACCACCAAAACCATAATATTCATAATATAAAGTAATACCCTCACTCTCCTTCTGAGGTTCAGTTTCACTCTGGTTGACATTTGCAGCCGGACAGGGTGAGCTACAGGGTGACATTTGAGAGAGCTGAGGGGCTCCATAAATATCTGAGATTTATGACTATTACAGAATGATGTTACACCCTGTGATCGAGCTGGCTACCGTGAAGTCAAACACAACATACCAGAGCAAAGGCTGAAGTAGTATGGAAAGCAACAGAATAAATAAAGTAGTGGGAGTTGTCAACATGATCCATTTGTGATGTATTGTTAGTTGTTGTTTTGGCAACTTTTCTGYGTATTTGTGCCTCGTCAGAATGAAACAGTGAGTCAGAGAGGCCAGACAGTCAGGAGACAAGAGACATTAACCCATACGGTCATGCATACCACACACAATCACAAACACACACGCACTCGTACACATACTCACACACATCTCATATGTAGTTATTCCCCTCTCATCCCCCTCTTCAAAGGGGGAGACACTCTAGAACCAAACTGTTACAGACCTTTATCTATCCTACCCTGCCTTTCTAAGGCCTTCAAAAGCCAAGTTAACAAACAGACCACCGACCATTTCGAATACCACCGCACCTTCTCCGCTATGCAATCTGGTCTCCGAGCTGGTCATGGGTGCACCTCAGCCACGCTCAAGGTCCTAAACGATATCATAACCGCCATCGATAAAGACAACACTGTGCAGCCGTATTCATTGACCTGGCCAAAGCTTTCAACTCTGTCAATTATCGCATTCTTATTGGCAGACTCAACAGCCTTGGTTTCTCAAATGACTGCCTCGCCTGGTTCACCAACTACTTCTCAGACAGAGTTCAGCGTGTCAAATCGGAGGGCCTGTTGTCCGGACCTCTGGCAGTCTCTATGGGGTTGACACAGGGTTCAATCCTCGGGCCGGCTCTTTTCTCTGTATACATCAATGATGTCRCTCTTGCTGCTGGTGATTCTCTGATCCACCTCTACGCAGACGACACCATTCTGTTTACTTCTGGSCCYTCTTTGGACACTGTGTTAACTAAACTCCAGACGAGCTTCAATGCCATAGAACTCTCCTTCTGTGGCCTCCAACTGCTCTTAAATGCAAGTTAAACTAAATGCAACGCTCTTCAACCGATCGCTGCCCGCACTGCCCGCCCGTCCAGCATCACTACTCTGGACGGTTCTGACTTAGAATATGTGGAAATTACAAATACCTAGGTGTCTGGTTAGACTGTAAACTCTCCTTCCAGACTCACATTAAGCATCTCCAATCCAAAATTAAGTCTAGAATTGGCTTCCTATTTCGCAAAAAAGCATCCTTCACTCATGCTACCAAACATACCTCGTAAAACTGACTATCTACCAATCCTTGACTTCAGCGATGCCATTTATAAAATAGCCTCCAACACTCTACTCAGCAAATTGGATGCAGTCTATCACAGTGCCATCCATTTTGTCACCAAGCCATATACACCCACCTCTGCACCTGTATGCTCTTGTTGGCTGGCCCTTGCTTCATATTTGTCGTCAAACCCACTGGCTCCAGGCCATCTATAAGTCTTTGCTAGGTAAAGCTCCGCCTTATCTCAGCTCACTGGTCACCGTAGCAGCACCCACCCGTAGCACGCGCTCCAGCAGGTATATTTCACTGGTCACCTCCAAAGCCTATTCCTCATTTGGCTGCCTTTCCTTCCAGTTCTCTGCTGCCAATGACTGGAACGAACTGCAAAAATYACTGAAGCTGGAGACTCATAGCTCCCTCACTAACTTTAAGCATCAACTGTCAGAGCAGCTCACATATCACTGCACCTGTACATAGCCCATCCAACTACCTCATCCCCATATTATTATAATTTTTGTTTTTCTCCTTTGCACCCCAGTATCTCTACTTGCACATTCATCTTCTGCAAATATATCACTCTAGTGTTTATTTGCTAAATTGTAATTACTTCGCCACTACGGCCTATTTATTGCCTTACCTCCCTAATCTTACCTCATTTGCACACACTGTATATAGATTTTTTCCKATTGTGTTTTTGACTGTACTTTTGTTTATTCCATGTGTAACTCTGTGTTGTTGTATGTGTCGCACTGCTTTGCTTTATCTTGGCCAGGTCRCAGTTGTAAATGAGATCTTGTTCTCAACTGGCCTACCTGGTTAAATAAAGGTGAAATAAAAAAATGTTATAAAAAATATGACCCAATTCACAGTGGTGTGTACTCATGGATGCCAAGGGAAGCAAGGCACGCCCCAAAAAACGACCAAGAAAAATGAAGAATATATATAAAATAATGTATCTTTTGTCTCTCTGTGTTTCATAATTTTCTTTAAATTYGCAAGAGGCTGAATGTATCTCACCGGAAAAAGCATCTGAGTGAGCGAAACAGCGCCCCTCTTTCTCAGTATGTGAAGCCCATCTATCTGATGCTGTCTGGTCAAAAAGAGTATGACATTGTTGCCACCTGTAGCATTGAATACAAGGGAAGCCAGCGAGCATCTGGCCTCACTTGATATTTAAAAAAAWWAAATAATAGCCAATCAGCATTGAGCTAAACTGACAGTCACATCATATTTAGGTTACATTGATTGGACTAAATAGTTTTTGGTATCTTTTAGTTGTCATTGTATTAAACTAAGCAGAAGTGATTTGATGATGTTGAAGTTGAAAAGKTGCTGGAATAGTGGAGRCAGCTCCTGTTGCGGTAGCTCTCCGTGGTTCTAAATCAATGGTTGTTTAGTMSAAAAATGTCAGAAACATTAACTTGTTACATGCAAAATGCTTTGTGGACAGATGTTGYTCTCCGGTTTTGTGAYGAAACAAAGGTGTGGTTGAATTTACTCTGCCACTGTCTCTTCTTATTGTGGCAAGGTGTATGAACTAACAGGTTATAGAGCAAACAATGCAATTATCAAAATGCAGAAGTTGTAATATGGCTTTTCTTTCTGGCTTGCCTACACAAGTGATTTTACCCACTCACTGCTACTGCAAATTCAACTGATAACATTACACCTACAACACACCCTCCTAACTCCCTCATACTGTATAATACCCACAGCCAGAGATATACAGCTCTCAGCAGTCTGTTCTCCATGTTGATACCAAGATGTTCCATGACACCCTCACAAGGTTTATAAAATGGAAACCTTCTGGAACATATAACGCCAACTTTTTGTTCACTGAAATTCTAGGGGCTAGATTTAAAGACCTGTGCAGCTTTGTTATTTTAGGAAGGGGGAAAAAAACCTAAAAGACAGAGATAAAACTATGAAACTGTCTCTTTTATATTAACGCCATGATCTTGCTCTTAACACTATCATTTCAGTGTTGGTATCTGACTCAATCCCCTTTGGAAAATAACAGGTGCTTCAATCTGCACAGCCGCCAGTAAATCTGGACTTTTCTCTCATGCAAATGCTTAGTAAATGATACCCTCCGTCTCAATTGAGTTTGACTAACTCTGTACCTGGCTCTGTAGTTATGTCGTAGATAACCCAGAACTCAGCCAACACTCACAGATAACCAGCTTTTTCACCCCACCTGTACCTGCTACGACCATGACACATCAGGTAATGATTTATTCTGTTTTAACCTCACTCTCTCTCTCGATTAAATATAATTCAATTCAAAGGGCTTTATTGGCATGGGAAACATACAGTTGAAGTCGGAAGTTTAYAKACACCTTAGCCAAATACATTTAAACTCAGTTTTKMACAATTCCTGACATTTAATCCTAGTAAAAATTCCCTGTCTTAGGTCAGATAGGATCACCACTTTATTTTAAGAATGTGAAATGTCAGAATAATAGTAGAGAGATTGATTTATTTCAGTTTTGATTTCTTTCATCACATTCCCAGTGGGTCAGAAGTTTAAATACACTCAATTAGTATTCGGTAGCATTGCCTTTAAATTGTTTGACTTGTGTCAAACGTTTCGGGTAGCCTTCCACAAGCTTCCCACAATAAGATGGGTGAAATTTGGCCCATTCCTCTGACAGAGCTGGTGTAACTGAGTCAGGTTTGTAGGCCTCCTTGCTCGCACACACTTTTTCAGTTCTGCCCACACATTTTTATAGGTTTGAGGTCAGGGCTTTGTGATGGCCACTCCAATATCTTGACTTTGTTGTCCTTAAGCCATTTTGCCACAACTTTGGAAGTATGCTTGGGGTTATTGTCCATTTGGAAGACCATTTGAGACCAAGCTTTAACTTCCTGACTGATGTCTTGAGATGTTGCTTCAATATGTCGACATAATTGTTCTGCCTCATGATGCCATCAATTTTATGAACTTCACCAGTCCCTCCTGCAGCAAACCACCCCCACAACATGATGCTGCCACCCACATGGGAGGTTTTGGAGCAGCGGCTTTCTTTCTTGCTGAGCGGCCTTTCAGGTTATGTCGATATAGGACTCTTTTACAGTGGATATAGATACTTTTGTACCTGTTTACTCCAGCATCTTCACAAGGTCCTTTGTTTGTTGTTCTGGGATTGATTTGCACTTTTCGAACCAAAGTACGTTAATCTCTAGGAAACAGAACGCGTCTCCTTCCTGAGAGGTATGACGGCTGCGTGGTCCCATGGTGTTTATACTTGCATACTATTGTTTTTATACAGATGAACGTGGTACCTTCAGGCGTTTTGGAAATTGCTCCAAGGATGAACCAGACTTGTGGAGGTCTACATTTTTTTCTGAGATTTGCTGATTTCTTTTGATTTCCCATGATGTCAAGCAAAGAGGCACTGATTTGAAGGTTAGCCTTGAACTACAATCCACAGGTACACTCCAATTGACTCAAATGATGTCAATTAGCCTATCAGAAGCTTCTAAAGCCATGACATAATTTTCTGGAATGTTCCAAGCTGTTTAAAGGCACAGTCAACTTAGTGCATGTAAACTTCTGACCCACTGGAATTGTGATACAGTGAATTATAAGTGAAATAATCTGTCTGTAAACAATTGTTGGAGAAATTACTTGTGTCATGCACAAAGTAGATATCCTAACCGACTTGCCAAAACTATCGTTTGTTATCAAGAAATTTGTGGTGTGGTTGAAAAACGAGTTAATTACTCCAACCTAAGTGTATGTAAACTTCCGACTTCAACTGTATGTTTACATTGCCAAAGCAAGTGAAATAGATAATAAACAAAAGTGAAATAAATAATCAAAGATTATTACAAAGTTTTAGAGGAATTGAGATATTTCAAACGTGATATTGTGGCCATGTACAGTTTTAGAACGATGTGCAAAAACAAATAAACACAAATATGGGATGTATTTACAATGGTGTTTGTTTTTCACCGGCTGCCCTTTTCTTGTGGCAACAGGTGACAAATATTGCTGCTATGATGGCACACTGTGGTATTCACCCAATAGATATGGTAGTTTATCAAAATTTGATTTATTTTCAAATTCTTTGTGGGTCTGTGTAATCTGAGGGATATACAGTGCATTCGGAAAGTATTCAGGCTCCTTCCCTTTTCCACATTTTGTTACATTACAGCCTTATTCTAAAATGGATAAACCAAAAAAATATAATCAATCTACACACAATACCCCATAATGACAAAGTGTTTWAAAAAAACAGAAACACCTTATTTACATAAGTATTCAGACCCTTTGCTATGAGACTCGAAATTGAGCTCAGGTTTATCGTGTTTTCATTGATGATCCTTGAGATGTTTCTACATCTTGATTGGAGTCCACCTGTTGTATATTCAATTGATTGGACATGATTTGGAAAGGCACACACCTGTCTATATAAAGGTCCCAAAGTCAGTAGACAGGATTGTGTTGAGGCACAGATCTGGGGAAGTGTACCAAAACATGTATGCAGCATGGAATGTCCCCAAGAACAAAGTGGCCTCCATCATTCTTAAATGGAAGAAACTGAACAATCAGGGGAGAAGGGCCTTGGTCAAAGAGGTGACACTCTGACAGAGCTCCAGAGTTCSTCTGTTGAGATGGAAGAACCTTCCAGAAGGACAACCATCTCTGCAGCACTCTACCAACTAGGCCTTTATGGTAGCGTGGCCAGACAGAAGCCAGTCCTCAGTAAAACACACATGACAGCCCGCTCAGTGTTTGCCAAAAGGCACCTAAAGGACTCTCAGAGCATGAGAAACAAGAGACTCTGATCTGATGAAACCAAGATTGAACTCTTTGGCCTGAATGCCAATCGTCACGTCTAGAGGAAACTGTCACCATCACTACGCTGAAGCATGGTGGTGGCAGCATCATGCTTGAGGATGTTTTTCAGCAGAAGGGACTATGGGACTAGTCAGGATTGAGGGAAAGATGAACGGAGCAAATTATAGAGGGATCCTTGAGGAAAACCTGCGCCAGAACAATCAGGACCTCAGACTGGGGGGTCGAAGGTTCACCTTCCAACCGGACAATGACGCTAAGCACACAGTCAAGACAACACAGGAGTGGCTTTAGGACAAGTCTCTGAACATCCTTGCTGAGTGGCCCAGCCAGAGCCTGGACTTGAACCCAATCGAACATCTCTAGAGAGACCTGAAAATAGCTGTGCAGCAGAGGAGAGGATCTGCATAGAAGAATGGGAAAAACTCCCTTAAATACAGGTGTGCCAAGCTTGTAGCGTCAAACCTAAGAAGACTCAATGCTGTAATTGCTGCCAAAGGTGCTTCATCAAAGTACTGAGAAAGGGTCTGAATATTCATGTAAATATCATATTTCTGTTTAGAATTTGTTATACATTTGCAAACATAAAAAAAACAGTTTTTGGTTTGTCATTATGGGGTATTGTGTGTAGATTGATGAGGGGGAAAAAACAATTGAATCATTTTAGAATAAGGCTGCAATGTAACAAAATGTGGAAAAAGGCAAGGGGTTTGAATACTTTCCGAATGCACTGTATGTGTCTCTAATATGGCCATACATTTGGCAGGATTTTAGGAAGTGCGGCTCAGTTTCCACCTCATTTTGTGGGCAGTGTGCCTGTCTTCTTGAGAACCAGGTCTGCCTACGGCGGCCTCTCTCAATAGCAAGGCTATGCTCACTGAGTCTGTACATATTCAAAGCATTCCTTAATGTTGGGTCGGTCACAGTGGTCAGGTATTCTGCCACTCTGTCTAATTGTGTTGATGATGCTATCCTGGCCACCACCTACAGAGAGATTAACCTAGAGAAGAGTCCCCTAAGCAAGCTGGTCCTGGGGCTCTGTACACAAACACAAACAGACCCGAAGCTTGCTTAGGGGACTCTTCTCTAGGTTAATCTCTCTGTAGGTGGTGGCTTTATTATGGAAGGTTTGGAAATCGCTTCCTTTTAGGCGGTTGTAGAATTTAACAGCTCTTTTCTGGATTTTGATAATTAGGCCTAATTCTGCTCTGCATGCATTATTTGGTGTTCTATATTGTACACAGAAGATGTTTTTGTAGAATTCCTCATGCAGAGTCTCAATTTGGTGTTCATCCCATTTTGTTAAGTCTTGGTTGGATTGCGGACCCCAGACCTCACAACCATAAAGGGAAATGGGTTCTATAACTAATTCAAGTATTTTTTTCCAGATCCTAATTGGGATGTCAAATTTTATGTTCCTTTTGATGGCGTAGACGGCCCTTCTTGCCTTGTCTCTCAGATCGTTCACAGCTTTGTGGAAGTTACCTGTGGTGCTGATGCTTAGGCCGAGGTGAGTATAGTTTTTGTGTGCTCTAGGGCAACAGTGTCTAGATGGAATATGTATTGGTGGTCCTGGCAACTGGACCATTTTAGAACACCATTATTTTGCCTTACTGAGATATACTATCATGGCCCAGGTCTGACTGAATCTGTGCAGACGTCTAGGTGCTGCTGTAGCCCCCCCACCTCACCCTCCCTCCCTGTCTCTCTCTCTCTCTCCTTTCTCTCCTCATCGCACACCCTCTTACCTCCCTGTCACCCCCCCCCCCCCCACACACACACACACACACAAACACTCCCTCTCTCCCCCATACAGAACGATAGATAGATCAGTGCTGACAGCTTCATTAGTGGTAGCATTAGAGAGGCGGGAGAGAGTTAGCTGTTAGCGATGATGTGAGCCTCTTATCAGTGGAAACAGTCCTGTACGTTAGCAGGGTGGAGAGTAGGGAGAAGAAAGAGGTGAGGGGTAGATGGAGTGGGGAGAGGTGATGGGAGTGGGGGAGAGGTGGTTGAGGTATGGGACGGGGAGGTGGGGGAGGGGCCTGTGATGGGGAGGAGGCGATAAAGGGCGATGAGATGGGGGAGAAAGGATTATAAGACCGGGGAATGCAAAGAGGGGATGGGGAGTACAGGTGGAGAATACAGCACATGGATTAGTAAGGAACTGAGATATGGAGAGGAGAAAGGGGGAGAGAGGACGATATTGGAGGGGAAAGTCCAAGGGGAGAAAAGGGGTTATGTGGAGCCGTTGGAGGACCGCGATGGAGGAAGAAAGAAAAATGAAAGGAAGGATCTGGATTTGACTGGGGAAGGGGGCCTTGGATGGAGGAGAGGGGAGGAAGCGGTGAGGAGTCAGAGAAGGTCAAGGTGGTGTGTCCCAGCCCTGCTCCTCTGTATCTCACTCCCACTCTCCCTCCATACAATTGACCTTGCCCTTTACCAACCTTGATGTTGACCTTTTCGTTAAATATTTTTTCTCTATCACTTGCCCTGCGTTAACACCTACGGGACCCACTTTACCGCACCCCATGAAACCCCACAGTTATTTATAGATACCAGGTCATTTTTATGCTCACATTATAATTGTGCCATATAAATGAAATGAGTGGAATGAAGATGCTAGTTCAAGGTGATGTTCTAAGACAAGTGGACTAGCTGCCATATTGATGATACCATCTTTCAGAATGTAGTGTCTTTCTCAAAGTTCTATCCATGCTATACATTTTACAAGGCTGCCATATTGGACTGTGGGAAAATGTGGGCAGGCCTACATAAGACAACAGACCACTTTTAGTCTTAATTTCTTATATTGATGACGTAGCTCTCTCCAGAAATATTGTTCCTGTCCACACAGCCATCAGGGTTCTCCATTCATTGCACAGACAGAAAGAAAGAACTCTCTGGGAAAAACAAAGGTGGAGGGGTATGTCTCATGATTAAAAACTCATGGTGTGATTGTGGTAACGTACAGGAACTCAAATCCTTTTGTTCTCCCAAGATAATTTTTTCTTTGGTTATTGTCACTGCCGTGTATATTCCCCCCCAAGCCGACACCACGACGGCTCTCAAGGAACTACACTGGACTTTGTGCAAACTGGATACCTCATATCCTGAGGCCACATATATTGTAGCTGGGGACTTTAATAAAGGAAATCTGAGGAAAATACTCCTCAAATTCTACCAACACATCTCCTGTGCTACACGCGGAGAAAACACTCTTGACCATTGTAACGCTCCCTTCCTGGGATGTCTACAAGGCCCTCCCCCACCCTCCCTTCAGCAAATCAGATCACACCTCCAGGCTGCTCCTCCCCGCCTATAGGCAGAAACTTAACCAGGAAGCCCCTGTGGTAAGGACTGTTCAACGTTGGTCTGACCAATTGGAATCTACGCTTCAAGACTGTTTTGATCATGCAGAATATTATCGACGTATACACTGACTCGGTGACTGGGTTCATCAGGAAGTGCAAAGAGGTTGTTGTTCCTACTGTGATGATTAGAACTTATCTAAATGAAAACTGTGGATAGATGATTAGTTTTGCATTAGTGCAAAACTGAAAGCGCAAACCACCACATTTAACCACGGCAAGGGGACTGGGAACATGGACGTGTACAAACAGACCAGCTTTGACCTCCGTAAGGCAATCAAAGAGGCACAATGACAGTACAGGGAGTGGAGTCGCAATTCAATCATTCAGACAGGAGAGATGTGCCAGGGACTCCAGGCAATCACAGGTTATAAAGGGAAAGCCAGCCACGTCGCCGACACCGACGCCTCACTCCCAGACAAGCTAGACATCTTCTTTGCCCGCTTCGAGGAAAACAACACAGAGCAACTGACATTGGCCCCCACCCCGCTGTGTGCTCCCGATCTCGACGTGAGACATTCAGATCAAATCAAGGTTTATTGGTTGTGTACACAGTTTAGCAGGTGTTATAGTGGGTGCAGCGAAATGTTTATGTTATTAACTCCTAACAATGCAGTAAAATGTCCAAAAAAATGCAAATGTAAGGAAAAGAAAAAGACAAAAAAGAAATCAAGAACGGTGGGACGAATCTGATACTTAGCCTACTAGTCTGATCTCTTATACTGGGCCTACTAATACTAAAATAGCACTGTAGCAGTAATCGAATGCAATCTATACGTATGTACACTGTGATAATTTACACAAGATCAGCTAATAATGATATGTACAGCAGTAGATATATTAGAGTAGGCTATGTCAAGAATCCAGTGTATAAATAAATATGCAGTGTGTACAAACAGTGTAACTACAATTTTGGAAAAGTTTTGGAAACCCTGACCTCGCCCTCCTGGACAAGAGGAATACCTATGTGAGAATGCTGTTCATCGACTACAGCTCAGCCTTCAAWACCAAAGTGCCCTCCAAGCTCGTCACCCATGACTGCGTGGCTACGCACRTCTCCAACTCAATCATCAAGTTTGCTGACAACACAACAGTGGTAGTCCTGATTACCAAAAATGACGAGACAGCCTACAGGGTGGAGGGGAGAGCTCTGGTGGAGTGGTGCCAGGAAAATAACCTCTCCCTCACGTCAACAAAACGAAGGAGCTGATCGTGGACTACAGGAGACAGCACAGAGAGCCATCCCCATCCACATCGACAGGGAGAGAGGGTCRAAACCTTTAAGTTCACTGAGGACCTGAAATGGTCCCTCTGCACTGACAGCATTGTGAAGAAGGTGCAACAGTGCCTCTTCAACCACAGGAGGCTAAAGAAATTTGTCTTGGCCCTTAAGATCCCCGCAAATTTCTACAGATGCACCATCAAGAGCATTCTGTCGGGCTGTATCACCGCCTGGTATGGCAACTGCACAGCCGCAACCGCAGGGCTCTTAAGAGGGTGGTGTGGTCATCCCAACGCATCATCGGGGGCTGCCTACCCTCCAGGACCTCTACAACACCTGGTGTCACAGGAAGGCCAATAAGATAATCAAGGACCTCAGCCACACAAGCCACAGCCTGTTCACCTCGCTACCATCCAGAACAGTGTTTCCCAACTCCGGTCCACGAGTACCCCCAACAGCACACATTTTTGTTGTAGCCACAGACAAAAACACCAAATTTAAACGTGTCAAGGGCTTGATGATTAGTTGACTAGTGTGAAGGTGTGCTTATTCGGGGCCTCAACAAAAATATGTACTGTTGGGGGTAATTGAGGACCAGAGTCAGAATCGGGACCAGAATCGGGAAACACTGATCTAGAAGGCGGCGACAGTACAGGTGCAWCCAAGCTGGGACCGAGAGACTGAAAAACATGTTACCATGATTGCGGATAATCCTGAATGAATCATGAATAATGATGAGTGAGAAAGTTACAGAGGCATAAATATAAAACTTCTATAATACTTTTGGTTCCCTAAAATGAAGGGACTATGTACAAAAAGTGATGTAATTTGTAAAYGRTTCAGCCGATATGGATGAAAATACCCACCAATTAAAGCTGTTAGTCTGCACTTTAACTTCATAGTCATTGTATCATTTAAAATCCAAAGTGCTGGAGTACAGAGCCAAAACAGCAAAATTGTCACTGTCCCAAAACWTTTGTAGCTTACTGTACTGTATGTACTGTATTCTAGTCATGGCTCATTCTACAGCATACATACAGAACAAAAATATAAACGCAACATGTAAAATGTTGGTCCCATCACGAGCTGAAATAAAAGATGTCCAAAAATGTCCATGTGCACAAAAGCTTATTTCTCTCAAACTTTTGCACAAATTTGTTTACATCCCTGTTAGTGAGCATTTCTCCATTGAAAGGTGTGGCATATCACCAAGCTGATTAAACAACATGATCATTACACATGTGCACCTTGTGCTGGGGACAATAAAAGGCCACTCTAAAATGTGCTGTCACACAACACAATGCCACAGATGTCTCACATTTTAAGAGAGCATGCAATTGGCATACTGACTGCAGGAATGTCCAACAGAGCTGTTGCYAGAGAATTTAATGTTCATTTCTCAACCATAAGACCGCCTCCAACGTCATTTTAGAGAATTTGGCAGCACATCAAACTGGACTCCCAACTGCAGGGCCGCGAGTAAATACGTCAGCCGTGGACCTTCACATCCGGCTTCTTCAACTGCAGGATCGCCTGAAAAGGGGGGGGGGGGGGGGCTGGAGGAGTATTTCTGTCTGTAATAAAGCAATTTTGTGGGGAAACACTCATTCTGATTGGCTGGGCCTGCCACCCATGGCTGCGCCCCTGCCCAGCAGAAGAGGCCGGTGGGAGGAGCTATAGGAGGACGGGCTCATTGTATTGGTTGGAATGGAATTAAACTTTGATTTATTTTATTTATGGTCTTTTTGTATTGATGATTTATTTATTGAGATATAGGCTAGTTAGCTGCTTATCATGGTGTTTCATTGATGATGTATCTAAAGTGTGTGTAGGCTGTTAGCTGCTTATCATGGTGTTTCATTGATGATGTATCTAAAGTGTGTAGGCTAGTTAGCTGCTTATCATGGGTTTTTATTGATGATGTATCTAAAGTGTGTAGGCTAGTTAGCTGCTTATCATGGTGTTTTATTGATGGTGTATCTAAAGTGTGTGTAGGCTAGTTAGGTGCTGTATCATGGTTTTACTGATGGTGTATCTAAAGTGTGTGTGCTAGTTAGCTGTTTTGCATGGTGTTTTACTGATGGTGTATCTAAAGTGTGTTTAGGCTAGTTAGGTGCTTATCATGGTGTTTTACTGATGGTGTATCTAAAGTGTGTGTAGGCTAGTTAGCTTTTAGCATTGTGTTTACTGATGGTGTATCTAAAGTGTGTGTAGTCTAGTTAGCTGCTTATCATGGTGTTTTACTGATGTTGTATCTAAAGGTGTGTAGGCTAGTTAGCTGCTTATCGTATGCCCATATATTTTTATGTGTATCTCCATGTATTTTCCTGTGTGTTATGTATTATTTTTGTCCTACACCGAGGACCAAATTGGAAATACGTTTTTTATGCTTCATGTGTCATCCTTTTGGTTTCTTGTACTTTTAAAAACTGTACAAATTGTTTTACATTAAATAAAATCTATCAAAATCAATCACTATAACATTATATAATTCTATAACTTATCACGCTGTCATCCCTAAAATTGGAGCATAAGGTAAGCACATCTTAGATTCAGCATGCACTTTGGAGCCACCTCAACCTCACCCTCTATCTATCATACTGTGTCCTGTCCCCTGATTGGTTAGTTCTGTGACCCATACATCTCCATTACAGGCACAGGGCGACAGCTGCACGTCTCTAGGTCATTTCTCACACACCACACACACACACACACACACACCACACACACACACACACACCACACACCACACACACACACACACACACACACCACACACACACACCACACACACACACACACACACACACACACACACACACAACACAAACACACACACGATGCTCTGATTCCAAAGAAAAAAGAAACAGAGTATAAAGACATAACATGTTATTCACACACACTCAAGGAGGGCCTGCAAAGGCACCGTGTGGGGGGACCAACTTTATCACACTAACAGGACCTACTTTATCATACATACACTAACAGGACCTACTTTATCTCACCCCAAAAATCAACAGCTCTTTACTGATATCTGATCAGTTTTATAGCCACATGATAATTGAGCCATAGACATTAAAATGAGTGGAATGAGGATTCCAGTTCAAGGCAAGTGGACTAGCTTCATATTGGGTGGATATCATTTGAATAATGTTTGAAGAATTGATAAGGTCATAGCATCTTTCAGAATGTAGTGTCTTTCTCAAGTGTTCTATCCATGCTACAACTTCTACCACTGTTTTCCATCTTGGATGGACTACTAGCCTGCTATTTTGGTAGAAAAAGCACTTTCTATACCCATTATAATTCTAATACGTCCCTTTTTCAGGACCCTGTCTTTCCAAAGATAATTCGTAAAAATCCCAAAACTGAGAGCTTGTAGGCCTGTTTGTAAGGCAGGTCCTCACCAGACACTATCTACCGGCAACAACGTCGCCTATGGGCACAACCCCACCGTCGCTGGACCAGACAGGACTGGCAAAAAAGTGCTCTTCACTGACGACTTGCGGTTTTTGTCTCAACCAGGGGTGCATGGCATGGTATTCGCGTTTATCGTCGAAGGAATGACCGTTACACCGAGGCCTGTACTCTGGAGCGGGATCGATTTGGAGGTGGAGGGTCCGTCATGGTCTGGGGCGGCAAATGATCAGATTGTCCAGCACCCTGCGTTACAGGGAAGACATCCTCCTCTTCATGTGGTCACCCTTCCTGCAAGCTCATCCTGAATGGACCCTCCAGCATGACAATGCCACCAGCCATACTGCTCGTTCTGTGCGTGAATTTCCTGCAAGACAGGAATGTCAGTGTTCTGCCATGGCCAGCCGAAGGAGCCGGATCTCAATCCATTGAGCACGTCTGGTATCTGTTGGATGGGGTGCAGGGCTATGGCCATTTCCCCCCAGAATGTCCGGGAACTTTCAGATGCCTTGGTGGAAGACTGGGGTAACATCTCACAGCAAGAACTGGCAAATCTGGTGCAGTCCATGGGGAGGAGATGCACTGCAGTACTTAATGCATCTGGTGGCCACACCAGACTTTGACTTACTTTTTATTTTGACCCCACCTTTGTTCAGGGACACGTTATTCAATTTCTTTTAGTCACATGTCTGTGGAACTTCAGTTCAGTTCAGTTTATGTCTCAGTTGTTGAAGATGAATGTGCAAGTAGAGATACTGGGGTGCAAAAGAGCAAAAACAATAAATAACAATATGGGGATGAGGTAGTTAGTTGGGCTATTTACAGGTGCAATGATCTGTAGGCTGCTCTGACAGCTGATGCTTAAAGTTGGTGAGGGAGATGTGAATCTCCAGCTTCAGTGATTTTTGCAGAACGTTCCAGTCATTGGCAGCAGAGAACTGGAAGGAAAGGTGGCCAAATGAGGAATTGGCTTTGGGGGTGACCAGTGAAACACACCTGCTGGAGCGCGTGCTACGGGTGGGTGCTGCTATGGTGACCAGTGAGCTGAGATAMGGTGGGGATTTACCTAGCTAAGACATGTAGATGACCTRGAGCCAATGGGTTTGGCAACGAATATGAAGCGAGGGCCAGCCAACGAGAGCATACAGGTCACGGTGGTGGGTAGTATATGRGAYTTTGGTGACAAAACRGATGGCACTGTGATAGACTGCATCCAATTTGTTAAGCTGAGTGTTGGAGGCTATTTCGTAAATGACATCGCTGAAGTCAAGGATTGGTAGGACAGTCAGTTTTACGGGGGTATGTTTGGCAGCACGAGTGAAGGATGCTTTTTTGCGAAATAGGAAGCCGATTCTAGATTWAATTTTGGATTGGAGATGCTTAATGTGAGTCTRGAAGGAGAGTTTACAGTCTAACCAGACACCTAGGTATTTGTAATTGTCCACATATTCTAAGTCAGAACCGTCCAGAGTAGTGATGCTAGACGGGCGGGCAGGTGAGGGCACCGATTGGTTGAAGAGCATGCATTTAGTTTAACTTGCATTTAAGAGCAGTTGGAGGCCACGGAAGGAGAGTTGTAATGGCATTGAAGCTCATCTGGAGGTTAGTTAACACAGTGTACAAAGAAGGGCCAGAAGTATACAGAACGGTGTCGTCTGCATAAAGGTGGATCAGAGAATCACCAGCAGCAAAAGCGACATCATTGATGTATACAGAGAAAAGAGTCGTCCCGAGAATTAAACCCTGGATATAGGTCTGTAACAGTTTGGGTCTASAGTGTCTCCCCCTTGGAAGAGGGGGATGACCGCGGCAGCTTTCCAATCTTTGGGGATCTCAGATCATACGAAAGAGARGTTGAACAGGCTAGTAATAGGGGTTTAACAATTGCGGCGGATAATTTTAGAAAGAGAGGGTCCAGATTGTCTAGCCCAGCTGATTTGTTGGGGTCCAGATTTTGCCGCTCTTTCAGCACATCGGCTATCTGGATTTGGGTGAAGGAGAAATGGGGGAGGCTTGGGCAAGTTGCTGTGGGGTGTGCAGAGCTGTTGACCGGGGTAGGGGTAGCCAGGTGGACAACATGGCCAGCCGTAGAAAAATGCTTATTGAAATTCTCAAATATTGTGGATTTATCGGTGGTGACAGCCCCAGTGCAGTGGGCAGCTGCTCTTATTCTCCATGGACTTTACAGTGTCCCAGAACTTTTTAGAGTTTGTGCTACTGGATGCAAATTTCAGTTTGAAAAAGCTAGCCTTTGCTTTCCTAACTGCCTGTGTATATTGGTTCCATAACTTCCCTGAAAAGTTGCATATCGCGGGGGCTATTCGATGCTAATGCAATACGCCACAGGATGTTTTTGTGCTGGTCGWGGGCAGTCAGGTCTGGAGTGAACCAAGGGCTATATCTGTTCCTAGTTCAAAATGTTTTGAATGGAGCATGCTTATTTAAGCTGGTGAGGAAAGCACTTTTAAAGAATAACCAGGCATCCTCTACTGACGAAATGAGGTCGATATCTTTCCAGGATACCCGGGCCAGGTCGATTAGAAAGGCCTGCTCGCTGAAGTGTTTTAGGGAGCGTTTGACAGTGATGAGGGGTGGTCGTTTGACCGCGGACCCATTACGGACTCAGGCAATGAGGCAGTGATCGCTGAGATCCTAGTTGAAGACAGCAGAGGTGTATTTGGAGGCAGGKTGGTCAGGATGATATCTATGAGGRTGCCCGTGTCTACGGATTTGGGGTTGTACCTGGTAGGTTCCATGATAATTTGGGTGAGATTGAGTGCATCTAGCTTAGATTGTAGGACTACTGGGGTGTTAAGCATATCCCAGTTTATGTCACCTAACAGTACAAACTGAAGATAAATGGGGACTGAGGGGGGTCTATAACAAGCGGCAACAGTGAGAGACTTATTTCTGGAAAGGTGGATTTTTAAAAGTAGAAGCTCGAACTGTTTGGGCACAGACCTGGATAGCATGACAGAACTCTGCAGGCTGTCTCTGGAGTAGATTGCAACTCCACCCCCTTTGGCAGTTCTATCTTGGTGGAAAATGTTGTAGTTGGGGATGGAAATGTCAGAATTGTTGGTGGCCTTCCTAAGCCAGGATTCAGACACGGCTAGGAAAACAGGGTTGGCGNGGGCAGTCAGGTCTGGAGTGAACCAAGGGCTATATCTGTTCCTAGTTCAAAATGTTTTGAATGGAGCATGCTTATTTAAGCTGGTGAGGAAAGCACTTTTAAAGAATAACCAGGCATCCTCTACTGACGAAATGAGGTCGATATCTTTCCAGGATACCCGGGCCAGGTCGATTAGAAAGGCCTGCTCGCTGAAGTGTTTTAGGGAGCGTTTGACAGTGATGAGGGGTGGTCGTTTGACCGCGGACCCATTACGGACTCAGGCAATGAGGCAGTGATCGCTGAGATCCTAGTTGAAGACAGCAGAGGTGTATTTGGAGGCAGGKTGGTCAGGATGATATCTATGAGGRTGCCCGTGTCTACGGATTTGGGGTTGTACCTGGTAGGTTCCATGATAATTTGGGTGAGATTGAGTGCATCTAGCTTAGATTGTAGGACTACTGGGGTGTTAAGCATATCCCAGTTTATGTCACCTAACAGTACAAACTGAAGATAAATGGGGACTGAGGGGGGTCTATAACAAGCGGCAACAGTGAGAGACTTATTTCTGGAAAGGTGGATTTTTAAAAGTAGAAGCTCGAACTGTTTGGGCACAGACCTGGATAGCATGACAGAACTCTGCAGGCTGTCTCTGGAGTAGATTGCAACTCCACCCCCTTTGGCAGTTCTATCTTGGTGGAAAATGTTGTAGTTGGGGATGGAAATGTCAGAATTGTTGGTGGCCTTCCTAAGCCAGGATTCAGACACGGCTAGGAAAACAGGGTTGGCGGAGTGTGCTAAAGCAGTGGGGGAAAAWAACTTAGGGAGGAAGCTTCTGATGTTAACATGCATGAAACCAAGGCTTTTACGGTAACAGAAGTCAACAAATGATAGCGCCTGGGGAATAGKAGTGGAACTGGGGGCTACAGGGCCTGGGTTAACCTCTACATCACCAGAGGAACAGAGGAGGAGTAGAGTACGGCTAAAGGCKATAAGAACTGGTTGTGTAGTGCAGGGACAGAGAATAAAATGAGCAGATGTCTGGGCATGGTAGAATAGATTCAAGACATAATGTACAGACAAGGGTATGGTAGGATGTGAGTACAGTGGAGGTAAACCTATGCGTTGCATGACGATGATAGGTTTCGTCTCTGGAGGCATCAATTAACCTAGGTGAGGTCTCCTCTTGTGTGTGGGTTGGGATGAAAGAGCTATCTAAGGTATTTTGAGCGGGACTGAGGGCTCTACAGTGAAATTAAACTAGCCAAGACCGCAATAGACAAGGCATATTGACATTAGAGAGAGGCATAAAGCAATCACAGGTGTTGATCAGGAGAGCTCAGACAACAACAGGTAAATGGCGATGAATGGGCAGAGCGGGTCTGTTAGGTACATACAGGACCTGAGTTCGAGGCTGGGGCCGACAGGTAAACAAAATGATGTACCGTGCTATTGAAACAGTCCAGGGGGCATCAGCTGTGTAGCCGAGTGATCATAGGGTCAAAAGAGCAACAATAGGTGAGTCAGGGTGCTGTTCGGTTGTCACTACTACACTGGGCGAGCAGGTGACACAGCGTTCAGAAAAGCTAGCGGGCCGGGGCTAGTAGATGGTTCTTCGGTGATATCGTAACAGAATAGCCTGTTGAGACCACATCGGGCGATCACGTCGGCAGTCCAGTCGTGATGGATCGGCGGGGCTCCGTGTCGACAATAAAGGGTATTGTAGCCCTAGAATTAGCTGGTATATGGGCCTAGCTCGAGGCTAGCTCAAGGCTAGCTGGTGCTTGCGTCGCGACGGACARAGGCGTTAGCTAAGCCACTTGTTTGCAGCTAGCTAGCTGCGATGATCCGGCGTAATGATGCGGTGTAATGATCCAGAGCGCAGGAATCCGGTGATATGATAGAGAGAAGCAGTCCGATATGCTCTCGGKTTATATCGCGCTGTGCAGACTGGCAGGTGATTGTCCGAGCTAAGGCTGGCTGATGCCGGGGGAAAAAAGGCGAGGAGCGCTAGCCATGGCTAACAAAGACTAGTAGCTAGTTAGCTGGCTAACTCCTGATGGAAGTTCCAGTTATAAGGAATAAAAATAGCAGATCCGTACCACATTGGGTGAGGCGGGTTGCAGGAAAGTATATTTAGTTCGTAGATAGGAAGTGAGATGAAGATATATACGAAAAGACCGGCTATTTACAAGGGATAAGACACGGGATAAGACAAAGAAAGATATACACGTCCTACTGCGCTGGCATCTTTGATTAGATGCCTTCTCTTAGAGCAAAAAATTATAATTCACAAATATTATTGAGAGAGTGTCAATGAGAGCGGTAGGGAGGGGGAGAGAGAGAGCGTGAGAATAAGAGAGAGTGAGAGGAGTTTCGTTCTCTGGCTGCTCTCTTTCAGGAAGGACCAGGATGAGTGGGCAGCGAAACATCGTTTACCAACACAAACAGCTTGTGTGTGTGTGTGTGTGTGTTTAGGCGTGTGGGTATGTGTGTGCTTGTGAATTTGCGTGTGTGTGTGTGTGTGTGCATATGTATTCAGCTTTTCACCTCTGGCACAAATCACATTATATAACAGTCCTGAAATCAGAAGACACTATGCCAATAGCAGGTTGCCGTTTATTGTCATGAATCTTGCCCTGGAGGCAGGACTGAGCGATTTCCCCTAGATGGGCCAACTACAAAGTCAAAATATGCTATATGGTAAAAATGCATGAAAACCTAAATTTGCTTTTTGGTCTTAATTTAAGGTTAGGGTTAGGCATTAGGGTTAGCAGTATGGTTACTTTGCAGGGCTGCCTCCAGAACAAGATTCATGACAGAAAACGTATTGCATGGCAATACAAACCAATAGCTTAGATAACACCACCAGCAGATGCAAATTAGCTTTTAAGCTAGCAAAATAGCAACGTTAAGTGCAGTTAAGCCAGTTGTGAGATTGAAATATCCTACATTCCAACCAGAGATGAGGTGTGAGTATTTGTAGAGGGGATGGGTTACTGAATTGCAGACAGGAGTCTAAACAGTGGCAGGCTTACTCCTGGATGGGGGGGGGGGGGGGGGGGGGTGGTGTAGGATGGGTGTATTGTATTGCGCTGTTTCTATAGGCCCCATATAGAAACAGACTGAAGTGGGGTGCAGTAGGTTACATGCCCAAACCCCCTGGACACATTAGGTGCTGCCTTGTTGGACCCCAGATTAGGAGGGGATAAAGTGTCTGAAGTGGAATAAAATGGCTAAACTTGGCCTCGGTTGGCCTACTTACCACCACCAGTAACCCCAACAGCCTAGAACAGACAGAAAGACAAAGAGACAGAACAGAAAGGTAAGACTCAGAGTGGACACAGTTCTATTTTTTGTTCTATTCTCTTATAGATGTCAATATGAGCTGTCGTCTGTAGCGTGTGTTTGTAACACATTAGAATTAGAATCACAGATGCTCTCCTGCGT
The DNA here is from genome assembly GCF_002910315.2 of Salvelinus sp. IW2-2015. NCBI lineage: Eukaryota > Metazoa > Chordata > Actinopteri > Salmoniformes > Salmonidae > Salvelinus > Salvelinus sp. IW2-2015. The sequence goes on along the minus strand of NC_036859.1, from coordinate 6,568,009 downwards.
GTGAGATCAAAAGTGTGTGGTTGTGTGTGTGTGTGTGTGTTGTGTGTGCGCGCGCACCTTGGGTACATTCCCGCTTCGTTGGGTCCATAGTTGCCGTGCTGACCTCCACATTGCTAGCGCCAGCGGGACGACAGACACTGACCATGATGTCATCAAAGTATGAGCGACCGCGGTGTCAGCCATCTGACTGTGGCCATCTGTTTAGACCTACATATCACTGTACACCTCTTCACTCACACACACACACAACACACACACACACACACACACACACACACACACACACACACACACACACACAACACACCACACACACACACACACACACACACACACACCCACACACACACACACACACACACACACACACACACACGGTAGGTATTAAGCCTAAGGGACATTCATGTCAGTCTTTTCTCAAATACCATACAGTACTGAAATCAAATACTTCTAAATACAAGGATGTTTTTGGACTTCGTAGTTACAGTACAGTAATGTTCTATGCTTCAATAGATTTTCATTTCTGCAAAAGCAGAGGAAGGTCCAACCGTCTATCAGCCCTACAGCTGCTGCGTCAAGGTAGTTGTGTGTGTGCACTCAGGTGCTTACTTATGAGTGTGTGTGCATTTGAGCGCAACGTGTGTGTGTTTGTTGAGTGCAAGCGTACACGTGCACCGTTGTGTGTATGTGAAAAATGCAGCTAATTGGATGTCCTTCAGGATTAATCTACTGTCTTTAACCTTTCAGATCTCCATGGAGATGCCCAAGGCCTACAGTCAGGAAAGCTTTTTCAACCTGACTGTGTGTTGTGTGTGTGTGTGTGCTTGTGTGTGTGTGTGTGGGTTGGTGTGTGTGTGTGTGTGTGTGTGTGTGTGTGTGGTGTGTGTGGTGTGTGTGTGTGTGTGTGTGTGTGTGTGTGTGTGTGTGTGTGTGTGTGTGTGTGTGCACTTACTTCCTCTAATAAGCCAATTCTGCATTCACTGATAATAAATTGTGACACATTGAGAAAATGTATTATGAAAGTGATGCATAAATAGGTACACACCAGAGGCCTACTCTATGTGAGGCAACAGTTTCCATTCTGGCCCATTCAGACTCAATTACAGGACATCTGTGATGTGATATTATAGGAGACACCCCATACCTGGATTCCTGGAGACTCACAAGCTGTACATAACTAGTGACGGGAACAGGTAACTGCCAAAATAAAGGAAACACTTAGTATATGGTATATAGAGGTATATAGAAAGCAGATACTTCCACACGTGTGGTTCTTTAGTTAATTAAGTAATTAGCATCCCATCGTGCTTAGGGTCATGTATAAAGTGCCCAGTTGCCCGTATTTTGGCTACCATGGCTAGGAGAAGAGATCTTAGTGACTTTGAAAGAGGGGTCTCAAAGGAGCATAGGGGGTTTAAAGTGTGGTGTGTGTTGTGTGTGTGTGTGGGTGTGTGTGTGTGTGTGTGTGTGGTTGTGTGTGGTGTGTGTGTGTGTGTGTGTGTGTGTGTGTGTGTGTGTGTGTGTGTGTGTGTGTGTGTGCTGAAAAACTTACGGGAGATTCTGGAGCGGCGTTTGAGACACCACTATAAAAAACAACAACAAATGAAGTAAGTAATTCCTCATAGAGGAATGGTGTCGCATCCCTCCAATAGAGTTCCAGACACTTGTAGAATATATGCCAATAACACATTGTAGCTGTTTTGGCGGCTTGTGGTGGTTTCTGCAGAATCTCCCATACGCGTTCTATTGGGTGAGATCTGAACTCTTTAAACCCCCTATGCTCCGTTGAGACCCCTCTGAGAGCTATTCTTCTAGTCATGTAGCCAAAATAATTGGCACATTTTTAAACATGACCCTAAGCATGATGAGAGTGAATTGCTTAATTAACTCAGGAACCACACCTGTGTAGAAGCACCTGCTTTCAATAAACTTTGTATCCCTAATTTACTACAGTATTTCCTTTACTTTGCAGTTACCTGTTTATTGGCCCTTTATTTGATACTCAATATACTGTACCTGTATTATTGTGACCAAATTGTCCCTTGTAGTACAGCAAAAGCCCTGGGGAGGAAACAAAACTTTAATGGTCTTTAAATGAGATAGAGATGAGAAAATAATTGTGTGTGTGTGTGTGTGTGTGTGTGTGTGTGTGTTGTGTGTGTGTGTGTGTGTGGTGTGTGTGTGTTGTGGTGTGTGTGTGTGTGTGTGTGTGTGTGTGTGTGTGTTGGTGTGGTGTGGTGTGTGTGTGTGTGGTGCGTTGCGTGTGTGTGTGTGTGTGCATGTGCGTGTGTTGTGAGAGCATAGAGGCAGCGGGCTGGAGAGCTCTGCTGTACCTAATCGAACTAGAGAGCGTGACGCCCTGATTAAAAACCCCTGAGAGCACACAGACTTCCTTGGGCCAAGAAACACGAGCAATGGACATTAGACTGGTGAAAATCTGTCCTTTGGTCTGACGAGTCCAAATTAGAGATTTTTGGTTCCAACCGCCGTGTCTTTGTGAGAAGCAGAGTAGGTGAATGGATGATCTCCGCATGTGTGGTTCCCACCGTGAAGCATGGAGGAGGTGGTCTGATGGTGTGGGGGTGCTTTGCTGGTGACACTGTCAGTGATTTATTTTGAATTCAAGGCACACTTAACCAGCATGGCTACCACATCATTCTGCAGCGATACACCATCCCATCTGGTTTGCGCTTAGTGGGATTATCATTTGTTTTTCAACAGGAYAATGACCCAAAACACACCTCCAGGCTGTGTAAGGGCTATTTGACCAAGAAGGAGAGTGATGGAGTGCTGCATCAGATGATTTGGCCTCCACTATCACCCAAACTCATCCCAATTGAGATGGTTAGGTATGAGTTGGAACGCAGAATGAAGGAAAAGCAGCCAACAAGTGCTCAGCACACGTGGGAACTCCTTCAAGATTGTTGGAAAAGCATTCCTCATGAAGCTGGTTGAGAGAATGCCAAGAGTGTGCAAAGATGTCATCAAGGCAAAGGGTGGCTACTTTGAAGAATCTCAAATCTAAAATATATTTAAATTTGTTTAACAATTATTTTGTAACTATATGATTTCATATGTGTAATTTCATAGTTTTGATGTCTTCACTATTATTCTACAATGTAGAAAATAGTAAAAATAAAGAAAAACCCTTGAATGAGTAGATATGTCCAAACTTTTGACTGGTACTGTAAGATAGTCTAGCTTGCTGCATTTTCAGATATTATACRTTTCTGATTTAGTCAGAAAGTCATTTTAATTTCAAGTTAAGGCATACTATTAGGCTGGCTCGCTAGCTAACGTTACATGTATGATCTGTGTAGTAATATTATTTGTATCTCAGAGCCATTTGCGTTTGTCATGTGTACTCCCTCTCCGGCCTCTAGGTCATCAGGCTGCTGATTATCCCGCACACCTGTCACCTTTGTCTCGTGCAGCTGCGCCTCATGACACTCACCTGGACTCCATCACATCCTTGATTATCTTCCCTATATCTGCCACTCCCCTTGGTTGTTTCCTCACGTGTTATTGACTATCATGTTGGTGCGTTGTTTGCTATGTGTTTGTTTCATTTGTTAAATCGCTCACTCCCAGGACTTGCTTCCCGACTCTCAACGCACTCGTTACAGCATTGCTAGTTATAGCCTAATGTTAGCTAGCTAACATTTACCTGGTTGGTTAAATACCTGCAGATTCATGCAGGGTAGTAACATGAGTTGGGATTATTGTTTATTGTCTAGCTAGCTACATGTCTAAACAAAACTCCACTATGCAAGTAACCCCTTCACTACACCTTCTGTATCCTGTGCATGTGACAAATAAACTTTGGTAAACACATACTATAATCATATAAAATCAGAGCCGGTAATGTGAAGAACATGACCTGCACCAAAGTTATATTAGGATATAATGTTAGGCCAACGAGACAGTATCCGAGTTGTAAAATTGCCCTGCTTTACTTCATCACACTCACAACCATAAACTATTTTCTGCGATTGGGTCGCCATTAACTTGTAAATAATGATCTTTCTGTGAGTTTATTTTCCTGTAATAATGATGACAAATGAGCTAAAGTGAAGACGTTGTCAGCTATATGATATGGTCATTATTTGAACTGGCTAGCCAGCTAACTTAACATTGTTAKCTAGCTAACAAGCTAGAAACGAACCAAAACATTGTTTAGAATGTTGCTTTTAGTTGCCTAGTTTGATAAATTGACATATACTAAATTCATTTTTAAATGGGTTTTAAACGGGTGGTTTTATTGGTGTTAAAATACACTAGTTATGCTATTTTGGACCGCAAGGATGATGATGTCATGCAGCCTGTAGTTTCTGTAGTTTTTGTGTTTTTCATAACGACAACGACAAATCGGACGACAATAGAATGCTCATGAATCACTGCGACAACTGTCGATAGACGTAGTATATACCAGCATTTTGTCTTGATGGGGCTAAGGCTTAAGAGGGTGTGGACGAGGATGAATGGGTGTAGACAAAGAGCTCTCCAGTAGGTTTACCAAAATATTCAAGGTCCATTTTCTCAAAGTAAGATTACAAGTTTATCAACTTTCAAAGCAGAATTACTTTCCCATTGTTCTTCAACTGTAGTGTTTGGAATACCATTTTCTAGCTCTGAGTCTTTACTTTTATCCAATGTAAAAAACACAATTTCAAATGTTGTTACATAAGACCGAATCGAGCCGGTCGTTTCACACACACACACACACACACACACACACACACACACACACACACACACACACACACCACACACACACAACCACCACACACACACACACACACACACACACACACACAACACACACACACACACACACACACACAACACACACACACACACACACACACACACACACATTCTCTCTCTATTAGACAAGTACTTGTTCTCTCTAATACAAAACACACTTTATCTATGGCCAGCTCTGTTCTGACTCTCCTGAATACATCTCTCCTCGGGGCTGAACTGAATACATTGTGCGCAATGTTAGGTTGCAGTGCTGAGGGTAAAACAGCAGTATAAACCATTACCCACGAGCTTCGAGCGGACAGGGCCTTGACTGACAGCAAGCAGCAGTCACCTCCGCAGGGTGAGAGAACAACTATTCATTCTTAATTTCAATATTCCTCCACCTTTCTAACCACAGTCCTCCATTTCCGCCCCCATCCCTCTCTCTGTCTTTTGTCCCCAACCTTTTCGTTCTGCACTTCCATCATAGCCTTCTGGCCTGACAACTACCCCGTGATCATCTCTGAGTGGTCGTACAGAGAGAGAGAGAGAGAGAGAGAGAGAGAGAGAGAGAGAGAGAGAGAGAGAAATACAATTATTTTCTCACCTCTATCTCTATCCCCATCCCCCTCTTTCCCATAACCCTTTAACCTGAAGCTTTCAAGAGCCTAGTCCTGAAGACATAGTCATTTCCGCAGGGAGAGAACTACAATTAATTCTTAACCTCTTTCAGAACCCCCTCTTTCTAACCTTTCCCTTCATCCTGTCTTTCACTGCACTGCACCTCCCCCCTTCCAATCCTAGCCAGGTCAGTATTCGACATTCATCCATGTCTGAGGACGTCGGAAGATGACGTAGAAACCGGCCACTAGGGGCAACAGTGAGCGCTTCTACCTTCAAGTAGGTTTCGGGTTTGCTAGGGAGTTGTTGAGAGGGATGGCATTGTGGCAGTAAGCATCTGCCTCTGATTCCAATGTTGGTAAGTTTGATTCCAATGATAGAAAGTCGTTTTTTAGATATTGTTTTAAGCCTATTCTAAACCTTAACCCTTACCTTAACTATTCACAGTTAATGCCTAACCTTAAGATTTTGGAGTTAATGTGTCACATCCTGACCTTAGTTTCTTTTTATGTCTTTGTGTTAGGTTGGTCAGGGCRTGAGTTGGGGTGGGTAGTCTATGTTCTGTTTTCTATGTTGTTGTATTTCTATGTCTGGCCTGATATGGTTCTCAATCAGAGGCAGCTGTCGATCGTTGTCTYTGATTGAGAATCATATTTAGGTAGCCTGTTTTCCCCATTTTGGTTGTGGGTGGTTGTTTCCTGTTTAGTGTTTTGTTTCACCTTTCAGGACTGTTCGTTTGTCGTTTTTGTTGTTTGTCAAGTGTTTTCGTATTTTATTTAAAAAATATGACCACTTACCACGCTGCATCTTGGGCCTCCTCTCCTTCTCCAGACGACAAGCGTTACATAATGCCTAAACTTAACTCTTATCTTAAATATTCTGAGTTAATGCCTAAACTTGAAATTCAACGTTTGACGCACAACTTCTAAATTTGACATTTGAAAAACATGGATAAACGTCTAATTCTGACATGAGACTGTGAGAGGTAGTTGTGCAATCCATGCCCTTACTCCACCACACACAAATGAAACTTGTTTCAGTTTTGCCTCTATTTTACTGTAGCCCCTCCAACCATCCACGTTTCATTGCGGACCGATTTCCCCCTCACTCCCCCAAGCCTTATCCTCCATTAGTCCACTTCCTTGTTCCTGTTCTACTTCCTGTCCTTGTCATGTTTCACCTCCCAGGATCTCCTCTGGAGGAGAAGAGGACAATTAATCACCTCGGGTACACCTCTGTCCCCTGGCTCTTACACACGCGCACGCACGCGCACCCACAATTGTCATCCCACACAACACACACACACACACACACACCCACACACACACACACGCACACCACACACACACACACACACACACACAACACACACACCACACACACACACACCACACACACACACACACACTAGACAGTCTGCACACACACACACACACACACCACACACACCACACAACACACACACACACCCCTGACAGTAGCCCTCCTGCTCCTTCTCATTTAGTCTGCTTATATAAAGAGTCCAAGGAGAGAGACAGGGGGAGAGGAGGAGTAGGAGATGGAGTAGAATTAAGGTGAGGGAAAAGGGACAGGCACACCAAGGTCAATTCCACAATGAATAGAAGAGGGAACAGAAGAAAAGGAGGAAGGGCCTGGAGAGGAAATGAACTAGGGAACAGAGAAAGGAAGAGGGTAGTGGGAGAAATTAAGAATAGACCTACGGCAAAGAAATAGAAAGAAAAGATGAAGGACAGGAGAAGAAGGAAGAGAGAGAGGAGGGAGGCTTGTGTTTGGCCTGTTGACGTTGGCCTCTTTTCACTCTGTCTAAATACCCCATTGTAAGGACACACACGCACACACACACACACCACACACACACACACACACACACACACACACACACACACACACACACACACACACACACACACACACACACACACACACACACACACACACACACACACACACACACACTGATTGGTGTGCCAATGAGTGTTAAGTCTCAGTGTGGACAAATAGGCAATTTAGTCCAGTGGCTCAGATGAAACTACCCAAGTATAAGATATGCCTTAACAAAACAGCCTCCCTGTTAGCCTTCTAGGGTTTATATAAATCATTGGCTAGCTAGACCATGCAGCTGCGGTTTTTAGTACGCTAGAGTTGATCAGACGGAAACGTTTTTCTCGTTTCCATGCCATACAGCATGTCAGATTGCTAATGTTAAGGTGTAGGCTGCTACATGTAATGTAAGAGTTTTTGCTTGTAGTGATGTGTTATCACACTTGCTAAATAATACACCGGAGGTAACTGGAGAGCGCGCCTTAAGCTTTGTGCCCGCCCCGCGTGACCTGCGATTTCCGTAAATGTGATTGGTCAAGAAAAAAGAGCCTGCAGCAGCACTTGGATGTGAAGAACAGAGAAATTGTGCGCGAGTTGACACAAAAAAAACTGCACTGGCCCTCTTTTTTAACAGCTTCGCTTCAAATATATTTATTGAACTAAATCAAAAGTGATGTGGCGCGGCTACACCTGATTGAAAAGTGCTGTGGCAATGCCGCCTCCCACACGTTTTCCGACAGCCCCTGATGCGGTGTCAACAAAAGACGTATTTCCTTTCCCAGCCTATTGCTTTTAACGGCCAGACCAAGGACCTGGTTGTCACTGTCATGAGCTCAGCTGTTGATGGCTGGCCTATACTACGCTAGCCCTCGCTACGCCTGTTCACAGCAGAAGACATCATCATGTCAGCCGCTCTCCCATTGGGAGATAATACTTCCATCAGGCCCTCTGATTGCCTTATTATGACTGTCCGGCTCAGAGACATGGGCTATGCATCACTGCACACACACACACACACACACACACACACAACACACACACACACACACACACACACACACACACCCACACAACACACACAACACACACACACACACACACACACACACACACACACACCACAACACAACACACACACCACACACACACAGACACACACACAACACAGACCAGATTGTAGTACATGAGGACTCATGGCTAAACACTCTCTCACAGCCATTGCACCTGTCCTTTTCAGAGGGAAATAGACCAAACAGATAAAATATTAAACTGATATTTTGTATTAATACAACTACTTCAAATCAAAATCAAATTTTTAGTCCACATTTTTACACATGGTTAGCAGATGTTAATGGCCGTGTAGGCGAAATGCTTGTGCTTCTAGTTCCGACAATGGCAGTAATAACCAGACAGTAAAATCTAACCTACAATTCCACAACTATTAACCTTACACACACCACACAAAGGTGTAAAGGGATAAAGATATGTAATAAAGATATAGAATGAGTGGTGGTACAGAACGGCATGGCAGATGCAGTAGAATGGTATATGAGTACGTATAAACATATGAGATGAGTACTGTAGGGTATGTAAACATAAAGTGGCATAGTTTAAAAGTTGCTAGTGTACATGTATCATAAAGATGGCAAGAGGCAGTAAGATGATATATGAGTACAGTAATAGTAACATATGAGATGGGTAATGTAGGGTAGTAAACATTGTATTAAGTGGCATTGTTTTAAGTGGCTAGTGGTACATTTTTACATAATTCCATCAAATTCCATTTTTTAAAAGTGGCTGGAGTTGAGTCAGTATGTTGGCAGCGGCCCGCTAAATGTTAAGTGGTGGCTTTTAAACAGTCTGATGGCCTTGAATAGACAGCTGTTTTTCAGTCTCTGGTCGCCTGCTTGATGCACCTGTACTGACCTCTGCCTGGTCTGGATGATAGCGGGGTGAACAGGCAGTGGCTTGGGTGGTTGTTGTCTTGATGATCTTTATGGCCTTCCTGTGACATGGGTGGTGTAAAGGTGTTCCTGAGAGCAGGTAGCTTTGCCCCGGTGATGCGTTCTGCCAGACCTCCCTAACCCTCTGGAGAGCCTTTAACGGTTTGGCTGAGCAGTTTGCCCGTACCAGGCGGTGATACAGCCCGACGGATGCTCTCATTGTGCATCTGTAGAAAGTTTGTGAGTGCTTTTTGGTGACAAGCCGAATTTCTTCAGCCTCCCTGACGGTTTAAGAAGGCCGCTGCTCGCCCTTCTTCACAAACCGCTGTCCCTGGTTGGGGGTTGGGTGGGGACAACAATTCAAGTTTGGGGGGGTTTTTCCCTTGGATGTGTACACCGAGGACTTAAAACTTTCCACCTCTCCACTACTGACCGTCGATGTGGGGATAGGGGGGGTTGCTCCCTCTGCTAGTTTCCTGAAGTCGCACAATCATCTCCTTTGTTTTTTGTTGACGTTGAAGTGTGAGGTGTTATTTTCGCCTGACACCACAACTCCGAGGGCCCTCACTCCTCCCTGTAGGCCGTCTCTCGTTGTTGGTAAATCAAGCCTACCAACTGTAGTGTCATCCGCACAACTTTGATGATTGAGTTGGAGGCGTGCATGGCCACGCAGCTCCGTGGTGAACAGGGAGTACAGGAGAGGGCTCAGAACACGCACACCTTGTGGGCCACCAGTGTGAGATCAGCGGGGTGGAGATGTTGTTACCTACCCTCACCACCTGGGGGCGGCCCCGTCAAACGTCCAGCGACCCATTGCACAGGGCGGGGTTCGAGACCCCAGGGTTCGAAAGCTTGATGACGAGTTTGGGAGGGTACTATGGTGTTAAATGCTGAGCTGTAATGATGAACAGCCATTCTCACATGGTATTCCTCTTGTCCAGATGGTTAGGGGCAGTGGTGCCAGTGTGGTTGCGATTGCGTCGTCTGTGGACCTTTGGGTCGGTAAGCAAAATTGAGTGGGGTCTACCGGGTGTTCGGTAGGGTGGAAGGTGATATGGTCCTTGACTAGTCTCTCAAAGCACTTCATGATGACGGAAACGTGAGTGCTACGGGGCGGTAGTCGTTTTAGGCTCAGTACCTTAGCTTTCTTGTTGAAACAGGAAACTGGTTGGCCCTCTTGAACGCATGTGGGAACAGCAGACCTGGGATAAGGATTTTGAAAAAATTGAAATTTTATGGTCCCCCGTAAAAACACACCAGCCAGCTGGTCTGCGCATGCTCTGAGGACCCGGCTGGGAAATGCCCGTCTGGGCGCTGCAGCCTTGCGAAGGGTTTAACACGTTTAAATGTTTTTACTCACGCTCGGCTGCAGTGAAGGAGAGCCCGCAGTTTTGGTAGGGGCCGTGTCACGTGGCACTGTATTGTCCTCAAAGCGGGCAAAAAAGTTGTTTAGGCCTGTCTGGGAGCAAGACATCTGGTCCGCGACGGGGCTGGTTTTTTTTTTGTAATCCGTGATTGACTGTAGACCCTGCCACATACCTCTTGTGTCTGAGCGTTGAATTGCGACTCGATTTTGTCTCTGTACTGAGACTTAGCCTGTTTGATTGCCTTGCGGAGAGAATAGCTACACTGTTTGTATTCGGTCATGCTTCGGTCACCTTGCCTGGTTAAAAAGCAGTGGTTCGCGCTTTCAGTTTCACGCGGAATGCTGCCGTCAATCCACGTTTCTGGTTTGGGAATGTTTTTATCGTTGCTGTGGGTACGACATCGTCAATGCACTTCCTAATGAACTCGCTCACCGAATCAGCATATTCGTCAATATTGTTGTTGGACGCGATGCGGAACATATTCCAATCGCGGTATCGAGCAGTCTTGAAGCGTGGATTCAGATTGGTCGGACCAGCGTGACAGACCTGAGCGCGGGAGCTTGTTGTTTGAGTTTCTGTTTGTAGGCTGGAATCAACAAAATGGAGTCGTGGTCAGCCTTTTCCGAAAGGGGGGCGGGGAAGGGCCTTATAAGCGTCGCGGAAATTAGTATAACAATGGTCTAGTGTTTTTCCAGCCCTGGTAGCACAATCGATATGCTGTAGAAATTTAGGGAGTTTTGTTTTTAGATTAGCCTTGTTAAAATCCCCAGCTACGATGAATGCACCTCAGGGTTGTGTGGTTTCCAGTTTACAAAGAGTCAGATAAAGTTCGTTCAGGGCCATCGATGTGTCTGCTTGGGGGGAATATATACGGCTGTGATTATGATAGAAGAGAATTCCCTTGTAGATAATGCGGTCGACATTTGATTGTGAGGAGTTCTAGATCAGGTGAACAGAATGACTTGAGTTCCTGGGTGTTGTTATGATGATCACACCACTTCTCGTTAATCATAAGGCATACCCCCCGCCCCTCTTCTTACCGGAAAGATGTTTGTTTCTGTCGGCGCGATGCATGAAGAAACCAGCTGGCTGCACCGACTCCGTTAGCGTCCCTTGAGTTAGCCATGTTTCCGTGAAGCAGAGCACGTTGCAATCCCTGATGTCTCTCTGGAATGCTACCCGTGCTCGGATTTCATCAACCTTATTGTCAAGAGACTGGACATTGGCGAGTAGTATGCTAGGGAGTGGAGCGCGATGTGCCCGTCTCCGAAGCCTGACCACGAGACCGCCTCGTTTTCCCCTTTTTCGGCGTCGACAGGGTCGCCGGCTGGGATCAGATCCATTGTATTGGGTGGAAGGCAAAACACTGGATCCGTTTCGGGAAAGTCATATTCCTGGTAGGAACGATGATGAGTTGACGTTAATCGTATATTCAGTAGTTCCTCCCGACTGTATGTAATGAAACCTAAGATTACCTGGGGTACCGATGTAAGAAATAACACGTAAAAAAACAAAATACTGCATATTTTCCAAGGAACGCGAAGTGAGGCGGCCATCTCTTTTCGGCGCCGGAAGTAGACACTTAATGTGTTACCATAGTGCTTCATCTAATAGCACAACCAAATTACCTGGATTGCAGTTGAAATTACATTAAAAGTACATAATGCAAGTGATAATTGCTGTTCAAGATTCTGCGCACATTATTAGACCAATTGTGAAATTCTCCACAGACCTGAGACTTTTGCATTCTATCTTGAACATGGACACGTTCTATGATTACATAGGAAGACATAGTTACAGTTGGCTAACCTCAAAATGTGGCCATGGATGTGTTATTCTTTTTAAAGTTGAATAAATGCTGTTAGATTACTTTGTAAGATAGCCTTAACTTTTGTCTATTTGCTGTTTATRCAAAATATTATTGAATTGTGTTTGGTTGACAATGCAACCAAATATCAACCTGTTTTGAAGCCGCCGCGCCTCCAGCTTGGCACTCACCCACCAATATTTTGGAAGCTATAAAAATGCATTTATAAATGTTTACATTTGTTTTTGCCACGCTTATTATATCACAGACACCTTAATGCATACTTTTACATTATATTATGTGAGCTAAACATGCAATTTTGTGTGAAAACAAATTAGAAAAATATTTTCCTTAACATATATATTTTGGAATGTAATATTACTGTCCCCACTACAATAACAAAAATGTTTTAATACATGTCATTTTGTCATTGAAAATTGTAATTGAAATACTCTAGAATTCCATTCATTCCTATGGACAGCTTCTTCTGGGGAGTGCTAGGGCCGACCAGTGGTTTCAAAGCCTCTCACTGCCAATACATAGCATCAGCAATCTAGGGTTTATATACATCATTTAGTCTAGCCTAATATGCGCCCTAGTATGCACCTCTAGCCAGKGTAAATGAAGCGGTAATGTTGTGGATATTCAGCCCATTTGACTTTTGAGAAAATGTGAATGGGATCACATTTGATTGATGTATTCAAACTTGACAAGTCTACATACAATTTTTCAATTCTAAATTATTCACCAGAATTAATCAATAATRRGGTGGCAGGTAGCCTAGTGGTTAGAGTGTTGGGGCAGTAACCGAAAGGTTCCCCGAGCTGACAAGGTAAAAATCTGTTGTTCTGCTCCTGAACAAGGCAGTTAACCCACTGTTCTCCGGTAAGCCGGCATTGTAAATAAGAATTTGTTCTTAACTGACTTGCCTAGTTAAAAATACATATATTTTTTTAAATAAACACAATAGCTGACATAGACTGTGAGTACATTGTTTATTAGGACTACAGTTGCATAGGGCAGGGCTACACGATGCAAACCTGCATAAAGCAAGCTCAGCCCTGTGAGTTTATTGTCCAWCCAGGTTGCTTTCTCTGTGTTTGTGTATAGGATAGTCCTTCTTTAAAATATAATTCATATGACAAGTACAAGGTTGCTGCAGTTTGACAGGGTTTTCATCCTCCCCAAGGCCAGGAGTTTTTCCCGGGAGATTTTTAAAACCATGTGACCTGATTAGAAAAACTCTGGTCCCATCATAGCCCATATGAAACCTTTTTACAACAGATGAATAACGTCATACCATATAAGGCCCAGAGTTTTACTTGATTCAGTTACCAGATCAGGAAAAATTACGAATGTTTTTTGCGCCACACCTCTGGGACCAATTTTGGAGACACAAATCATTAATTGGAAAGCTGAAATATGTGTTGATGACACCACGTCATCATTGGAGATATGTAGCGTTAATGCTAATCGGTTTATGATCTGATATTACATAGCAGCATAACTACGAGATATACAGTATACTTTTGTTGACATTCTTTTAAAGATACTTGGTATAGCTGATATTGTATAGTAATATAATTGGCTTTTGGAAACAGTTAGAAACATAGTTGTTCATAGTTCTGTTAGAGGTAATAGGTTGATGGTACAGCGGAATGCCTGAAATGTCTGATTCACAATCAATCATTCACAGCTATACGCAAAGCACAATACACAATGACCACACTCTTATTGCTCACTGCAGGTGCACACGCACTGACACAAAGGCCTACATACACAAAATCGCACATGGAAACACACAAGCGTGTTCATATCCACAAACAAACGCGAACACAAGTAAACACATRTATTGGACTCATTTGAATGATTTTCCCTGTTTTTGTTTACAATTCATTAATCGCCTACTTATATTTATCTTGTAAGAACTATAGGGGAGAGTGGGGTAAATTGAGCCCCACTTGTTTCTAGGAAACCATACACAAAAGTACTAATTTAACCAAATATTTAGGAAGAGGTCATCATTTCATGGCATCTGTGAAGGAAGAAATCACATAGAAAAAGTGGTAATCAGGTTAGGTCCAAAAAACAGATCAAGTCAAATTAATTTATTGTGTTAGAGGTTTCATGATGCTTGTATCTAAACCAAAGTAGATAATTTTAAGATTGTTATATACATCAGTTGGGGTCTCTATAAGCTCCTAAACCTAGCATGAAAGTGCATCCTTGTAGCTGTGTGGGCTAATATAGTCAAAATGTTTGCCTTGGTGTAAGTTGAGCCAATTCTTGAGCCAATGGAAAGTTGAGCAAATTGAAGTGATTTTTTCCCCAGGCGTCATGCATTATCACTGGGATATGAGGTAACAACATGGCCTGGCCTATGTTAAGTGTTTTTTTTTAAGTACCATAGTGTTTGTTAGGTGTTAAGTCTTAAAAGATGCTTAACATGACTAAAAGACAAAAAAATCTATTGTGATTGTGTTGAATTGTTTTTGGCAAATAAAGATAGACATGGTTTTAAAAAGGTAATAGTAATATTTAATTCAGTAAAGAAATGTGTAGGCAGCTTAACTTACTCTGTCCCGTGGCTCCCAGGTCTCCCACAGGGCCAACCAAGATCTTAGACCATTCAACCAAGAGAAAATTTGCCTTTCATTCAAAGAGACCAGTACACAARGAGACCACTTTTTTAGACAAGTCATGTCTTCCAAACTGTCATGTTTACATGAATTCTGATTATTTCCAGGGATACACAACATCCTGAAATACATGTAGATATCTTTGTTAGGAAGAATACTACATTTCCATTGACGGAGTGATGCAGAATGTAAAAGAATGTCTCAACTTACCCTACTCTCCCCTACAACTGTATGGGATTCACATGATATAAAGACGTCACTGCACCTAAACATAAATCTTGTTCACAAAAGACTTTCTAACATGAATAACCAGGGATAAAAAGACCTGAGGGAAAATACCTGACATGACTATGGGGTTGCGTTCATAAAGACCTAAGAGTAGAACGAGAGAATGAATGAATACAGGCAGCATTGGAGCATGCTCAAATCTGGATTCACAGCCTATAGTATCATGTTCCGTGGATCCATTCGCCTATACAGCTGGAAATATGTACAACAATTAGTGTGTGAACGCAAATCAGACTCAAATTAAGCCCATTTCCCCATTCTTTTGCTCTGTGTGCTCATGTGTGACCATTTAAAGAAGAGCTAGAAAGATGTCACCACATACGCACATGGACGCACACACACACACACACACACACACACACACACACACACACACACACACACACACACACACACACACACACACACACACACACACACACACACACACACACAGCATCAGAATCACAGATGCTCGCCTGAGTGTGAGATCAGAGGTATGTTAGCGTGTGTGTGTGTGTGCGTGCGCATGTGTGTGTGGGCGGTTGGTCAGTGTGTGTGTGTTATTTGTCGATGTGTATCTGTGTGCTGTGCAGTTTGTCAGATTGAGTGTGTTTTGTGTACAGAGCTTTGCCAATGCCAAACAGCCATTAATCACGGTGGGGTGAGGGAGCAATCAATTCTCTGTCTGCAGGGCTGGCCAAGGGAAACCTGACAGCGGTAAGGCTCAAAAGTGACTGTGGACCCATTCCAATCACTCCAATAATATATCCTTCCTTGCTTAATTCCTTCCCTTCTTAATCCCTTCCTCCCTGCCTCCCTCCTTTCCTCCCTAACTCCCTTTTGTGTGTCTATTAACTGTTCTTCCTTTGATCTCATCTTCTATTATCTTCTATTGCCTGCGGGTCAAGTGCACAGCTGTCAAGGCTTTCCATCTGAAATGCGGAGACAGACAGATGGGGTTCCTGTTGTGTGAAGAGCTCCTTTAATCCTCCACAAGTTTCCACCCTAAGCACACAGCTTCTATAAGGAGGGAGCGGGGAAAAGAAGGAAAGATGCAGAGACAGGTAGAGACATTCAAATTGAGAAAGACACAAAGCAAATAGGCAAGCAGAGACAAGAGAATTATGCAGAGAGAGAGGAGAGAGGGAAAGAGAGAGCGTGAATCCATATACCAGTTCTTTATTCAAGATATGTTACTTGCATTGTAATTGTATCATATTGCTTTAGCAACATTCAATTGTCCCTTCCTTTCCAATAAAGCTCAAATTGAATGTAATATACTGAAAAAATATACAAGTGCAACATGTAAAGTGTTGGTACTATATTTCATGAGCTGTTGTGCATAAATTTGTTTACATCCCTGTTAGTGAGCATCTCTTTTGCCAATATATTCCATCCAACTGACAATAAAAGGCCACTCTAAATGTGCAGTTCTGTCACATAACACAATGCCACAGATGTCTCAAGTTTTGAAGGAGCATGCAATGGGCATGTTGACTACTGGAATGTCCACCAGAGCTGTTGCCAGAGCATGGAATGTTAATTTCTCTACCATAAGCCGCCTCCAATGTCGTTTTAGAGAATTTGGCAGTACGTCTAACCGGAATCACAACCACAGACCTCCACATCCGTCTTCTTCGCCTGTGGGATCGTCTGAGGCCAGCCACCAGGACAGCTGATTAAACTGGGGAGTATTTATGTCTGTAATTAAGCCCTTTTGTGGGGAAAACTMATTTTGATTGGCTAGGCCTGACTCCCCAGCCCACCCATGGCTGCACCCCTGCCCAGTCATGTGAAAGCCATAGATTAGGGCCTAATGAATTCATTTCAATTGACTGATTTCCTTACATGAACTGTAACTCAGTAAAATCGTTGAAAGTGTTGCATGTTGCCCTTATCATTTTTGTTCAGTATGAAATATAATTGACATTTCAGCTAGACAGAGAGAGCGAGGTGGGAGAAAGAGCCTGAGTCACTATAAGTGTTCATACAGCAGTGGGTTGAGAGAGGCGTGTAGCTGAAGCTTTAAAACAATGACCTTCTCCCAGAACGAGGATTAGACACACCACGTGTCAGAGGGAGCTGGGGAGGCCTACAAAACAACTCTGAGGAAGGACAGGTGACGCGCAGATGTTGACACACAGCCAGGAGACCCGGGTTTTAACCCATGCAGTTGGTCACATAGAAGAGTACATGTAGGTTTCCTCTGCCTAAGATAACAATTGATAATCACATTCATCATCACATGGCGCCGGAGGAGATGGCCGACGTTTTACGGTCTCCTAACCAATTGTGCTATTATGTGGGGCTTTTTGCGATATTTGTAAATGATTCTGTACATAATGTTTCTGCAACCGTATCTTACGGCAGAAAAGAGCTTCTGGATATCAGGACAGCGATCACTCACCTCGGATTAGACAAAGATTTTTTCAACAACAACAACAACAAGCAGGACTCACATGATATTCTCCAAACACCCCGCAGGGCAGACATCCCAATTATTCGCATAAGGAAGCGACGCACTTTAAAGCAGTCACTTTAACCATATCTACATGTACATACTACCTCAATCAGCCTGACTAACCAGTGTCTGTATATAGCCTTGCTACTCTTATTTTCAAATGTATTTTTACTGTTGTTTTATTTCTTTACTTACCTACACACGAGAGAGAGAGAGAGAGGAGAGAGAGAGAAAGAGCAGAGTAGACGAGAGAGAGCGAGAGAGAGAGAGAGAGGAGAGAGAGGAGAGAGAGAGAGAGAGAAGAGAGAGAAGAGAGAAGAGAGAAGATGAGAGAGAGAAGAAAGACGAGGAGAGAGAGAGAGAGAGGAGAGAGAGAGTAGAGAGAGCAGAAGAGAGGAAGTAGCTTTTTCTATGATAAACTTTGAACACTGCACTGTTTGGAAGT
>NC_036859.1:6515218-6549843 GCF_002910315.2 Salvelinus sp. IW2-2015 | reverse complement strand
CACATGCACACACAACACACACACACAATCCACACACACACACACAGTCACACACACCAGCACAGAGCACACGACAGCACGCACACACAACACACACACACACGAAAAACACACACACAGCACACACACACACCACACCACACACACACACACTCCTATTGGTCAGAGCGTAAGGTTTAACCAACATAAGTACACACAATACACACAGCAATAAACAACACAACCCCAGCTCACTACACATAGCACAGCGTTTTATGTTCGGTCCGACCCCCCTTCCCGCTCCCGCGCTCCCCTCGACCTGTCCCCCCTGCGGACCGCAGATGATTACGTTCACAGAAGACACCCCCCGACGAGCATACACATAGGCGACTTCAACGTCGCCATCTAAGTCTCTTCAAAACACGCCAAACAATACCCCCCCACCGCATTCCACCAGATCAGCCACCCACCGCCCACACCACCGCGTCCCCACCCGTCGCCGTCGTGGTCGCTTCCTACATCACACGCCAGCTCTAGTCAAGTGTCGTCTCCTCCCCCCCCTCGCCTGCGGCGACAGCCGTGTCCCCCGCGAGCGCGTGAAGTCTCCCGAAGACTCCGTACCGCCCCGGCCCCGCTGGACCCGCCCCAGCCGGAGCCGTCTTGCCCCCTCCCAGGCATTATTACCCCTTCCTCCCCATCGCCACCAACACCGCCCTCCCCACACCACCCCCACACTCAATCCCCCTCCTGCTCGACCTCCCCCTCCATCCGCACAACCTCCAAACCAACCCCGGCCCCCAAAACACGAACACAAACCGCGTACCCACGAACCACCCCACCCGACCACCCTCAAAACAAACCCTCCCACCTCCCCCCCCCGCCCCCACCCCCACCTCCGCCCCCCCCGCCCCTCCCACTATAAAACAAATTAAAAAGAACAACAACCAAGATACCCACCCTGTCGCCCCCCCCCACCGCCCAGTCCTCCGACCCCACCCCACCCACCCCCCGCACATCCCCGCCCCGACCCCCCCCTGGCCCCGCACTCTGACCTAGCTCCCCGGCCACCTCGTACAGCTCCATTCCCGCGACCGCCGCCCCAGCGCCCTGCCCCCCTGACTCCCGCCTCGAACCACCCCGGCACTCCTGCTGTCCAGCCCCCCTGGTTCTCCCCTCATATAAGACAACTACACCGAGCCCCCAGCCCCCCCGGCCCAGCCCTAGCCGTCGCCTCAGCCCACCCTGTCCGTCCCCGCGCCTCCACCCCGTCGCACCTCCCCTCCCCCTTGCCTTTACCCCAACGAGGCCACAGCACGCGACCTCCCACACAGATCTCGCATGTCTGACAGTACCCCACCCGCCACCAAACCTCCCGCCCTCCCCACTGGTGGTCCCTTGGCTCCCCCGCACCCCCCCCTCCTCCCCCACCCCCCCGCCCCGGCCCCAACATACCCGCCATGACATGACCCGCTGGTGATTCTTAAGCCACGACACACACATATCCTCTGGTCTTCTTTATTGCATAAAGCGGTGCAGGAAACTACAAAAAATTATGGTGTCCGGTCTGTCATGGGCCGTAGTGGTAATGGTCTCTAACGCAAACTGCCAGGGCGACCTAGCACCTTTTCCGAGAAAACACAATTGTGGTTTGGTTTGGTTGATGCTTCCTTACGCTCTTGGCGCTTCCGCCCGCCTCCACCGCGCACCTCCGCCGGCACCTCCCCCTTCGTGTTCTCGTTCACCGGCTTGCAAACCTAACCAGAGAGGCAGGAGGGTCGGGTGGGCCTTCCTTAACCTGGCGCGCGCTGCAGGCGGCATCGGGTCTGGCGGGAGCGTGAGCACCCCCACCTTCATCAACCATTGTTCAATGCTCAACACCAAGCTTCTGGGTGTCATCTGGCTAGACTCTGGCTGACTGGCGTGCTCTGCGCAGACCTCCTGCGCTGGGTGCTGGCGACGCTGCTGGCTGCCTCATTCTCGGCTGGCTGGGGCGACTCTGGCTGCTTCCATTGGCTGGCTGGCGACTCTGGCTGCTCGATGGCTGGCTGGCGACTCTGGCTGCCTCGATGGCTGTGCTGGCCGACTTGTTGCTGCTCATCTGGCTGGCGCCTTGGCATGACTCGTGGCTGCCTCCTTGCTGGCTGGCGACTCTGGCTGCTCATCGATCCCACGGCGCTCGCGGCGCAGCACGAGCAGCTGCATCCGGCGGCGTTGGCTAGACGGCCCTGACTCTGACCTCGATGCGGCGGCACAGCTAGGCCTGCGTGCGTGGTGGCCAGAATCTCCGGACTGAGTGCTACCTCCCCCCCGGACTGGTACCGACACGGCACACAATGCCAGGCAGTGCGGGGAGCAGAAACAGGGCATGACTGGACCCCTGGAGACGCCCATTAGGATAGTGGCGTGGGTGCTGGCGACTGGTGGTACCTGGGCTGGGGAACACGCATCTCTCAGGGCCCTCAGTGGGGGAGCAGCAACAGGATGCCAGGACTCTTGGAGACGCACAGGAGGCTTGGTGCGTGGTGGTAGGCACTGGTGGCTAATAGGCTGGAGACACGCAACACAGGGCTATTGTGGCGTCGGAGGAGGAACAGGACTCTTGTGAGAGCATGAGGACAGCCTGGTGCGTGGTGTGGCTCGTGCGTGGTACTCCTGGGGCCTGGGTTCGGCGGAGGTGGATGGCGGCCGGGAGAATTCACGCGACCGTCGCCCAGGCGTACACGCGCTGGTCCTTCGAGCACCGGGGAGCTGCTCCAATCCCTATCTGGCTTCGGTAAGTTGCTCCCCTGTTGCTCTCGACCACAGTGCGGGCGAGGATGGAATAACCCGCACTGGCTGTGTGGGCGAACCGGGATCAACCATAGGATAAGGCTGGTGCAATGTATGCACAGGCCCGAGGAGACGCTCTGGAGAACCAGACGCAGTTGAGCGGCTCATGGCACTCATTAACATGGGCTCAATGCCCAAATCTACTGCTTCGTGCCAGTGCGGGGAGATGGAATCCCTTTGGCAACCGGGGCTATTGCCTCGTACGAGACAACTTTATGCTGTGCGCTCGCTTAGCTTGGTTATACCCTAGCATAAAGGTGTTGCGTACTTCCGCAGGCATCTCACGCTAGTTCATCCAAGTAAAGCACCTTCCGGGGAGCTTGGCGCAGGTCTCCCTACCTGACTATATTGCCACACTCCACCTACTTGTAGCCATCACCCCAATAAATTCTTTCGTAGGGAAGCTGAACATCCTAGCAGCGCTATCCTAATCTGCGCATTTGTCGTGCCTGCGTCCATTCGCTGAGTAATGACCTCCTCCACGCGATGGCTTCCACCGTGAGAACTCCCAGGTCGGAATTCTGCTCTCGGATAAGTCAGGCTGGGATCGATTATCGACCACCTGTCGATACTCTCCTTGCCCGGTAGTAATGGTCCAGAGTCTGCCCTATTCATCCCAAATTGCCATATAATCCTGTGTATGTTCCTATGCTGCTGCTTGCACGCTGCTTGGTCCCTAGTTCTGGTGCGGTTAATGTTGTCATGATTCGTACTTGAGGATGATGAAGTTAGACCCAAGGGCAGCGTGTGGAAAATACATCTCTTTTTTTGAGACGCAGTGAAAGACGAAACGACACATTATCAACGAGAACTCGATCGATAAACGACTGAAAACACACGCACCGTGAAGCTACAACGTAAGTGCAATACAAGAAGCTACAAACGTGTTTACTATATCGACATTACGGGTTTGTGTTGAGAACAAAAACCCAATGCCTTATTGGCGCTCTTAAAATATTATGGCTCCTCAATCCAGCAGACAATGAACATCACGTCTGCTGTCTCTAAATTTAATGAAGAAACCAATCTAAAGGCAGCGACCATAGACATAAAACAACACCGTAACAAGACAACATGAACTCATTTAACATACTCAAACCCTAGGACAATCTAGAAATCGTACACATCACAGCCTTCCGCATGTCCTTATTTAGCCTAAGCTATAGAGTCGGTCAGCACCCTGACCGATAATCCTACTAATAATAAAAGTTAATAGACAAAGAATGGTTGTAAGTGCCAGGTGCGTGACATTTATTATTATGCAATATAATTCACTACATATCTGATTATCATAACCACAAAAAGTATAGCTAGTTGAGCTCTAGCAAGACTACTAGTATTGCTAGCTAAAGATACGCTTTATGGACAAATTTTGCAAACAAATAAATTAACTTTCCTGACTAAATTTGAAACTTTAAATCTGAAAATGTAGGCTGAGGACTCGACTTACATGGATGCACGCGTTTCAAGCAGCAACGGAGACTATGTATAAACTTTGTTTGTAGTTACCATCTTGCTATTGGACCAGCGTTGGGTCAAAAGCACATCTCTGGTTACATGCTGACTGTTGGCGTGTGCAGAAAGAAAGCCCATACACTTTTCCAGCTGATCTGTTGCATTGCGCCTCGTACCATTCATGGCATAATGTTTTGAGAAAAGTAGCCAAAACTTCTTCTGTTGTTTCTCAGATGGGTAATGTTATATCTAGTGAAAAATGGGCGAGGTAGAAGATGTCCTAACACCTATCTGAATTCGAGTTTCTTGCGTTATAGAGAGAAGGCAATGCTACATCATGGCAGCCAATCCAAACTATAACTCTCACTGGCAGTGTCCAGCCAGCCTATTATCCTCAGCAATCCATATGAAGGTATCGGTAAGATTTTTCCTGTCTTTTTCTATGGAAACCAACTCTCGGCTTAGTAAATTAAATTCCATTTTCTTCTTGCTTTATTGATGCATCAAGTTTGTTATTAAGGCATATGAAATTCAAATGTTGAATTAAAAAATACATGTTACGTTCAGTTATGTGAAGTCAGTGATGTGCGACATAAGCCTAGTTTCGCTGAAACGTACGTCACGTATATTTAAATGCTTATAACAAGCATAAAATGATTGATACCATATGACTGCTGCATTGGTAAATAATGTTGAAGCTTGTTTGCACACTGTTGAATATCATAAAGGTCAGCTTATTAAGGTGATCTTATGTGAATGAATGTAAGCACTATGTTTTTCAACGCTTTGCACTGTCATAAAAATGAAGTGAGTTATTGTACAATTTCCCAGGCTTCTCTTATTTCTATTGTTGACTTGATTACTCACTACACACCACGCTTGATCTCCACGCTCTATCTTAGACTTTTGAAGTTATTAGAGAAGGCGTTGAATACATTGTCTAGGATCTGTTGATTGGAATACATTCATACCTTATATCATGGTGAGGACAACAGCAGGCTTATCAATGTTTTGTATTGGGAGATTATTGGTTGAATAGTGGATTCTATCCTCTCCTCTGCTTATATCTCTAGTCTAGGATGTCATCGCCCAGGTTGCTACTTGCTGTTATGTATTCGATGCTGTGCCCTAACAAATCAGTAAGCTTCTGTGTATCTTTCTTGGTGTGGCGATGAGTCTGTGACTCTTGTGTTATGAATAATTTGTTAGCTCTGCTTGCTTATGAATTGCTTAATTCCCTTAGCAGTTACCAAGTTTACTGTGATGAAGGGATGCTTGGGGTTCCTTGTAGTCCTTTATTCTTGGGAATCTGGTTTTTCTTATCTGGAGATCAGCAGCATTTTTAACCTAGCAAAACAAAACTAATCGTTAGTTAGGGTTGAATGGGTCTTCAATCCATGGGAACCTCAGTGTACTCACTGAAAAAAGAATAGAAGTCCATCTTTGGAGGTTGTTTTTTACCATGCCCAAAGGAGTATATTTCTATAACAAAACCACTCTCAGCATCTGTATCCTCAAAGCGAAACATAGAGCCGCACAAATAATTTATTTGTACATGCTGCAAATTATCTCTCTTGATCAATATCAGGCACTCTCAAGCACCTGGTAGGGGTGGGTGTGTATAAACCATCATTTATTGCACTTATTCTTGTTGAAGACAGAGAGTGAGGAAATGAATAACGTATGGCAAGGATTGCGTAATGGTAGAAACCATAGCATGACATTGAATCCAGGGTAATTAAACTGCTTCACAAATGCATGGATATTGATGCATATTTTAACGAACGAACTGGGTTTATGAGAAGCATAGGAAAAGCCAAGATATGTCTGACTATGCTCTTAGCATCTTCTTGCCAAGCCTTCATATTATTTATTTGATAATGCCTCCATGGTAGAAGCCGGAGTTTTGGGAGGGTATGCAAATTGGGTAGGTTGTGTAGTGTGTTTGTAAGAGGAGGAATAGTCCGCAGATGATGTTGAGCGATCGGCAACAGCACAATAATGTCTCACAAAACTCCGCTTTTAAGGGAATTTATCACATACCCAACACAGTTTAACCAAACAGTATTCCAAATAATGATTGAATATTTCATTTTTTATTTTGCGAAATTTATTGCATACTCCTTTCATTCCTTTCAGAGATATAGTCCCTGACACAAATTCTATGGGTTGCTGCCACAAGCCTGGCTGGTCGTTCGTCTCTTCGCCCGCGTTCTGTTGCAAAGACTGCGGACCCCCTGTTGGCTCCGTTTGTTCTAAATCTATGGCAGACAGTCCGTTTGTTCTAAATGTTCATTGCCAGCTGGCTGGCACGGTTCTTATCCCTTGCTTGCATAAAGCTAGCCCTTTGGCTAAACTGTCACATCAACAATGCGTCAGAATACAGTAAAGTAGCTTCGTTTTTGCATATGTTCAAGCGTTTTCTAGTCATGTTTTGGGGATCATCCAGAACAATGAGCTATGATGTGCGATTTTATCTGGCATAGTAACATTTGCTCTCTCACCAGGCCACTGTTCAGAAGAGATTGCCAACTACACAGCTAAACAATCACTTCAAACTGAAAGCTGGATGACAGCAAGACTAGTGCATTTTCATTTTTCTTTTGACATTTTCTTGTAGATTCCATAAGATTGCTGATCTCATGATTTCGTTGGCTGAGAAAGCTGAGCCTGTCTGTCTGTCCGAGTTCGTTCATTCCAAGGTTATGACATATCTTGTGTAAAGTTTATCTGTGGGAATTTCAACACATTAAATTGTTTCTTTAAAACCAAGAAGTGATGCAGTCAGTGTTTTGTCCAACTCTTGCCAAGAGAGACTGGCGATGCTTAGTAATAACATTAGCAACATCTGATTACAATAAGAGCAGCGATCGTGCCCTTCTTTGTTTACCTTTGGGCCAGGTTGCAGTCTTACAAGTAGGTCTAATCTTTGCAGCACTTGAAGCCTTCTGACTGGACATAATCAAGATAGTAGGTACCTATAGCCTGGCAGTGACTTGCTGTTGTGGAGTCTGGGTGTCAAAAAGAGCAGAGCACTCTCTTTATTAGGACAGACCCTCTCCAGCTTAACATTCCATTGAATTATATGGTTCACAATGACAGTTTACAACCAATCAAATTATATTCTGTCACATACACAATGTTTTGCAGATGGTTAATTGGCGGTGTGGCAAAATGCTTGTTGTTTTCTACGCTCAACAGTGCAGATAATATTACAATACACACAACGCACAAGTAAAATATGGAATTAAAGGAAATTAATATATTAGAATGTCGGAGTTGGCATAGACTAACATACAGTAGAATAGAATACAGTATATCATATGGAGATGAGTAACGCTAAATATGTAACAATATAAAGTGACGTAGTTTCCCATTTTAGTGGGTCAGTTGATTTCAAGTCCACAGTATGTGTAAGGGCAGCAGCTCTAGAGGTGCAATGGTTATCGTAACCGGGTATAAGTTCACTAGTAATGGCTATTATAGACTGATGGCATCCATTGAGATAGATAGCTGTTTTTTTTTTTAGTCTTCATGTTGGGAAGGGCTTGCAAGGTAAGCATTTCACTCTACTTGTGCATGTGACAAATAAAATGTGAAACTTAAAACTGAGATGGAGGACAGAATAGAGAAAATTACCCAGAGAAAAAATAGAGGAGGGAGGGAATTCAGAGAGAGAAAGAAAATCATAGAACAATAAAAGCGAAATCGGTAAACTCGAAAATCATGAAGCGAGAATATAAGGTTAAGGTAGAATGGACAGAGGGAGAGAGAATGAGAGTGAGACAAAAGCAGAGAGGAATGAGACAGAACGAAAGAGAGATCAAGGAGAGCAAGAAAGGGACTTCCGGTGACGCAACTTAGGAAATGGCTGCCTAGTTTTTCGTACTGCACAAGGGTAAGGTATTTCCCCCCTAAATTCAAGTATTTACTCTGAGCATTATAATAACTTACACAAAATGGAAAATGGGGAAATAGGAAAAGGTCATGGAGCTACAACAATAGCCCGTAACAAGACAGCAGAAGATATAATCGTTGACGAAACAGAGATGGCTAATGCTAGTGCAAATAAGCTAGCAGCAGCAAAAGAACCCTCATTTCGTGAGGTGATAAAGGAGGAATTGCGCAAGGCGCTCACAGGCTTACGAGAGGAACATCGAGAAGATGTACGAAAATAGCTAAATTAGTTCAAGAAGGACATTAACAAGAAACTCGAAGAAAACAAAGAACTTCACAGCATATCTACAAGAATGGGGGATGCGGAACAGCGCATAGGGGAAATTGCCACATGGAACACTGCAGTCAAGGAAATACTAGACTTTATTCCGTGGCAGAGGGCACAGAAAAAGACTATGTCCAAAGTCGTGGAGGGTCTAAGAAATACTTGAAGACAACACGGACCTGGGAATTGAGAGAGCACGCCGAGCTCTGTCGTCAAAAGCCCTCAGCGGTGCCCTACCACGATCCATAGTTGTACGGTTCCTACAATTCTCATTCAAAGAGAAAGTCCTCCGCGCTGCCTTGAAAAAGCCTCTTAACTTCCAAGGCCAACGAGTGTTCTTTGATCATGACTATGCGCGAAAGATACTGAAAAGAAGGAAGGAATACACCACCATCGAGAAAGCACTTAAAGAGAAAGGTATTCGCTTCCAGACATCATTCCCGGCAGAAATGCAGGTATATCTGGATAATGACCCCATTAGATAGGAGCAGGTAGACGAGGCGGCTGAGGACCTGAGGACCTGGAGTCGAGGGGCATCCCAGTGGAGTAYACCGCCAGGAGAAAGGTGTCTTCACCGGCGGAAAGACTCGAGGCCCTCCAATGGATCGTTGTCGGCGAGCAGAGTCACGGAAAAAGAGGGAAATCACCTCAGGCGAGAGGACGTTCACACCCGAGAGAGACTCAGGCATTTCCAACGAGAAGGTGGCAGACATTGAATTGGATTTAACATACTTAATAGTTACCGCGAGCTGTTAAGACATATTGGGTTGTTCCGGTTGACCTTGCAATAGGTAAAATGTCTCACCTATTTTCCCCCAATGCTGAGCAAGGGTATGTGTTCTCATCCCCTCAAACTCCAGAGACAAGAGATAGTCCTCTGACATGGGAGTCCAAATAGCAAAGTATTTTCCCACTTTGGTTTTCTTTTTTATTGTTCTTGTTTTTCATTCATTTTTAGGCTCATATTCAGCAGGCAGTTATGGTGCACAGGTTTTTTGGTATATGTTGATGCATCATCGGGAATTTAAGGTCATATGTCTCAATGTAAACGGACTGGGGAGTGCCATCAAGAGAAGTAAGGTAATAGCAAAGCTGAAACGGGAGAGAGTTGACATACTGTTCTGGCAGGAAACTCACTTATCCCCTCATGAACACGAGAAACTCAAGAAAATGGGATATAGCAATACCTTTTTTTCTTCATTTTGAGTTTATATTCGAAATAAAATACATGTAGGGTAGATTTATACTTGTTAAATGTAACCTGGATAACAAGGAAGTTACATGATTTAATGAAAACACTCCCCCGGGGAGTGACATGGTCTTCTACAGGAAGGTGTTTGATTTAATTGCCACAGAAACCTCTGGCACTCTTATCTGTGGCTGGGATTTTAACACGACAGCACAAATCAAAATAGGAAAATTAGCCTAGCTGCTAAAAAGATGAATAGGATATTGCAGGATTTAGGACTGCTTGATGTATGGCATGACATCCACATGTCAGATAAGGAATATACTGTTTACTCAGCCCGCCACACTGAATACTCCAGGATAGACAACTTTTTCATGTACAATGCAGATAGACACAGGTTTAAGGATTGTAGGATCGGGCAGAGCGACTTATCAGATCATAATGGAGTTTACCTTACTCTACACCTTGATAGCAAACCAAGAAATACTCTATGGAGGCTTAATACAAGCATGCTGAATGATCCAGCATTCAAGGAATCAATAAAGACAGAAATTAACGTCTATCTGGAGAATAATGATAACAGGGAAGTATAGTTGAAGTCAGAAGTTTACATACACTTAGGTTGGAGTCATTAAAACTCGTTTTTCAACCACTCCACACATTTTTTGTCAACAAACGAGAGTTTTGGCAAGGTCGGTCTGTAATAAATTTCTCCAACAATTGTTTACAGACAGAATTTAATTTCACTTATAACTTCCACTGATATCACAATTCCAGTGGGTCAGAAAGGTTACATACAACTAGTTGACTGTGACTTTAAGACAGCTTGGAAAATTCCAGAAAATATGTAATGGCTTAGAAGCTCTGATATGGCTAAATTGACATATTATGCAAGTCAATGGAGGTGTAAACCTGTGGATGTAGTTTCAAGCTTACCTTCAAACTCAGTGCTCTTTGCTTGACAAACATGGGAAAATCAAAAGAAATCAGCAAGACCTCAAAAAAATGTAGACCTCCAAAGTCCTGGTTTCATCTGGGAAGCAATTTTCAAACGCCTGAAGGTACCACGTTCATCTGTACAAACAATAGTACGCAAGTATAAACACCATGGGACCACGCAGCCGTCATACCGCTCAGAAGGAGACGCGTTCTGTCTCCTAGATGAGCAAACTTTGGTGCGAAAAGTGCAAATCAATCCCAGAACAACAGCAAAGTACCTTGTGAAGATGCTGAGGAAACGGGTACAAAAGTATCTATATCACAGTAAATTGAGTCCTATATCGACATAACTGAAAGGCCATCAGCAAGGAAGAAGCACTGCCTCAAACCGCATAAAAAGCCAGACTACAGTTTGCAACTGCACATGGGAAAAAGATCGTACTTTTTGGAGAAATGTCCTCTGGTCTGATGAAACAAAAATAGAACTGTTTGGCCATAATGACCATCATTATGTTTGGAGGAACAAGGGGGAGGCTTGCAAGCCGAAGAACACCATCCCAATCGTGAAGCACGGGGGTGGCAGCATCATGTTGTGGGGGTGCATTGCTGCAGGAGGGACTGGTGCACTTCACAAAATAAATGGCATCATGAGGCAGGAAAATTATGTGGATATATTGAAGCAACATCTCAAGACATCAGTCAAGATGTTAAAGCTTGTTTGCAAATGGGTCTTCCAAATGGACAATGACCCCAAGCACACTTCCAAAGTTGTGGCAAAATGGCTTAAGGACAACAACGTCAAAGTATTGGAGTGGCCATCACAAAGCCCTGACCTCAATCCTACAGAAAATTTGTGGGCAGAACTTATTGTGGGAAGCTTGTGGAAGGCTACCTGAAAYGCTGACCCAAGTCAAACAATTTAAAGGCAATGCTACCAAATAGTAATTGAGTGCATGTAAACTTCTGACCCACTGGGAATGTGATGAAAGAAAATAAAGCTCAAATAAATCATTCTCTCTACTATTATTCTGACTTTCCACATTCTTAAAATAAAGTGGTGATCCTAACTGACCTAAAACAGGGAATTTTATTAAATGTCAGGATTTGTGAAAAACTGAGTTTAAATGTATTTGGCTAAGGTGTATGTATGTATGTACACTTCCGACTTCAACTGTATCTCCTGCTACATTGTGGGATGCAGCTAAGGCAGTAATTAGAGGAAAGATCATTGCCACATCATCTCTCAAGAMAAAGATTAAAGCACAGAAACTGCTGAAATTACATGAAACATTAAGAAACTTAGAACAATCTCATAGTCACTACAAAGACCCTCTTATATTACAAGAGATTCAAAAGGTAAAACAGGAGACTGACCAGATGTATAGTAAAGATGTAGAGAAAAAGCTCACATTCCTGAAACAACAAAATTATGAGGCAGGCTCAAAGGCACCAAAATTACTAGCATGGAGACTCAGGAAACAACAAGCACAGAATACAAGTTTCAAAATAAAAGACCCCAAAACAAATAAGATTACATGCAAATTGGATGAAATAMAGAATGCATTGAATCATATTACACAAATATGTACAAGCAACCAGAGAAGSCAGATGCACAGATAATAGAGCATTTTGTGAACTCACTTGATCTCCCCTGAATTGGGACAGAGCAAAATGATAGACTTACTTCAGAAATTACTACTGAAAAAATGAATAAAGCAATATCTCAACTAAAAGTAAACAAGTCTCCAGGCACTGATACCTTCTCTTCAGAATGGTTCAAAGCCTTCAGAGAACAACTAACACCTCTACTTCAGGCCTGTTTTAACTGTACTCCATCGTGGAGAGGCCGTCATATCTGTAATCCCAAAAGAAGGTAAAGATAAGAAGGAATGCAGTTCCTATAGAACTATTGCAATTCTTAACGCGGATTTTAAACTATATGCATAMATAATAGCCAAAAGAATGGAAGACATAATCCCAGAATTGATTGACRGGGATCAAACGGGTTTCATACAAAATAGGCAGACACAGGACAACATCAGGAGAACACTACATGTCATGGACCACATTACTCAGAATAAGACCAAGTGCTATATTACATCAGTCTAGATGCAGAAAAAGCATTTGATTCAGTGGGATGGGATTATCTATTCCAAGTTATGGAAAGATTTGGTTTCAACAAAGAACTGATATAGTKCATCAAAACACTGTATTYATGTCCGACTGCTAGAATAAAGATAAATGGACATTTGTCACAAACGGTAAAATTAGAGCGAGGGGCAAGACAAGGCTGTAATCTTTCACCCACGCTCTTCGCCTTCATCGAGCCGTTAGCACAGGCAATAAGACAGGACCCAACCTTAGAGGGAATAACAATAAGAGGCAGTGAACATAAGATATGCATGTATGCTGATGACGTTCTGTTATTCTTTAAAGGCCCAGGCTCAAGTGTACCAAGATTGATGGATGTTTTACAAACATTTGGAACATATTCAGGGTATGTGCTTAACGTACACAAGACCCAAGCCCTAGTATATAATTATACCCCACAGGAAGAGCTGAATTGTAAACTTCCAGTGGACCTCTTCATCCATTAAATATCTTGGAGTAAATTTACCAAGCGATACACTCAAACTTCATGGCATRAATTACGATCACATCAACAAGAAAATATATAATGACCTGGACAGGTGGAATTCACTTCCCTTGGWTCTTAGTCGTAGAATCAAAATGAACATCCTGCCGAGGTTACTGTATTTGTTCCAATCACTGCCCATAGAAATCCCACCTAAACAGTTTAGGGATAAACGGATAGCAAGGTTTATCTTGAACAGTAAGAGACCAAGAACTAGATATACAACTTACCAATTACCAAACCTAAAATATAATTTTGTATCAGCCCAATTGAGACCTCTGGTGTGTTGGTGCAATTCAGAATACGAATCCAAATGGAAAGATATGGAGACTACTTTAACAGAGATACCCAGACAGAGATACCCAGACAGAGACTACTTTGACAGAGATACCCATACAGTCAGTTTTGGGAAATAAGGACATGGTAATAGAAATATACAAAATCAGTGGATGAATTTCTCTCTTAAGACATGGTTTAGGGTAGTTAAGCAAAATCATTTAGACAGAGAGGTCAAACTGCTGAGTTGGCCCGCATTCGACCCCAGCTTCATCCCTGCAACTCAGGACAGCTGATTTAAACAATGGACGCAGAAAGGCATCACATCATTCAGTACAATTATAAGGAATGGGAACCTAGATAACTTCCAGGACTTAAGTAAAAAACATGGCTTGGATAAACAAGATTTTTACAGATACCTACAAGTTCGACACTATTTCTTAAGGGAGATAAAAGTGATTGACCCTCGAGCACCTCAATTAATCCAAGTATTCACTAACGCATACAACTTGGGGAGTAACAAAAAAACGATTTAAAATCTTTACTTGGGTTTCAATCCTCAAATAACACATTCTTACAAACTAGTATTAAACAGAAATGGGAGGAGGGAACTTAACAATTGAACTAACTGATGAAACATGGTTGCACATATTAGAGACTCAACAAAGCTCCACCAACTCAGATCATGGGAGAAAATTATGTTGGAAGAATGTTATACGTTTCTTCATAACACCTACTCTGAAATCAAAATAGACTGGCCTCCCTACAACCTTTTTGGAGAGAATGCGGGCAATCAGGGGTGGATCAATCTCATATATTTTGGTCCTGCCCGAATCCAAAACTGACTGGGGAGTTTGACATAGAACAAACCATGACACATGGATAGATATTGTTAAAGAAACACACCATTGGAGCGTATGAACTTTTCTTAAAAACTCAAGAGGAGAGAGGTCAGGACTACTGGAAAAATGGGTTTCGTACTCTAATTAAAAGATGTAAATAATGTAAACTAATCTGATGAACGTCATGATGTAGCGTGTAATATGCCGAATCTTTTTTTGTAGTTATTTACTTTATTAGTACTTCCCTTGGTTCTCAAATAAAACAAAGTAAAAAAAAAAAAAAAGGATAGGGATTAAGTGTTTATTGTCACATGTACAGGGTTGCAGGGTGATTGCAGGGTACAGTGAAAATCTTAGGCTCCGAACTCCAACATGCAGGACTGAAATGAAA
The DNA here is from genome assembly GCF_002910315.2 of Salvelinus sp. IW2-2015. NCBI lineage: Eukaryota > Metazoa > Chordata > Actinopteri > Salmoniformes > Salmonidae > Salvelinus > Salvelinus sp. IW2-2015. The sequence continues at coordinate 6,535,086 of NC_036859.1, read as the reverse complement.
TAATGAAAATCGATAATAGAAAACAATAACAATAGAAATAGCACAAATACAGTACCAGTCCAAAGTTGGACACACCCACACATTTAGGAGTTTTCTTTATTTTTACTATTTTCTACATTGTAGAATAATAGTGAAGACATCAAAACTATGAAAACACACATGAATCATGTAGTAACCAAAAAAGTGGTTAAACAAATCAAAATATATTTTATATTTGAGATTCTTTAAAAAGTAGCAATTTTGCCTTCATGACAGCTTTCCACACTCTTGGCATTCTCTAAACCAGCTTCATGAGTAGTTCACTGGAGTGCATTTCAATTACAAGGTGTGCCTTGTTAAAAAAAAAAGTGGAATTTCTATCCTTAATGCGTTTGAGCCAATCATTTGTGTTGTGACAAGGAGGGGTGGTATACAGAAGATAGACCTATTTGGTAAAAGACCAAGTCCATATTATGGCAAGACACGCTCAATAGCAAAGGTCACAATTACTTAAAGACATGAAGGTCGTCAATCCAGAAATATTCTAAAACTTTACAGTTTCTTCAAGTGCAGTTCGCAAAACCATCAAGCGGCTATGATGAAACTGGCTCTCATGAGAACCGCCACAGGAAAGGAAGACCCAGAGTTACCTTGCTTGCAGAGGATAAGTTCATAAGAGTTAACTGCACCTCAGATTGCAGCCCAAATAAATGCTTCACAGAGTTCAAGTAACAGACACATCTCGAAAATCAACTGTTCAGAGGAGAGTGTGAATCAAGGCCTTCTTTGTGAAATGCGCAAAAAAACCACTACTAAAAGACACCAATAATAAGAAGAGACTTGCTTGTGCAAGAAACACGAGCAATGGACATTAGATTCGGTGGAAATCTGTACTTTGGTCTGATGAGTCCAAATTAGAGATTTTTGGTTCCAACCGGCTGTGTGTTTGTGAGACGCAGAGTAGCGAACAGGATGATCAACGCTGTGTGGTTCCAACCGTGAAGCATGGAGGAGGAGGTGTATGTTGTGACGGTGCTTTGGCTGGTGACACTGTCTGTGATTTATTTTGAATTCAAGCACATTAACAGCATGACTACCACAGCTTTCTGCAGCGATACGCCATCCCATCTGGTTTGCGCTTAGTGGGACTATCATTTGTTTTCACAGGACAAGACCAAAAACACCTCAGGCTGTGTAAGGCTATTAGACCAAGAAGGAGGTGGTGTGCTGCATCAGATGCACCTGGCCTCCACAATCACACCCGACCACAACCCATTGAGATGGTTTGGGATGAGTTGGACCACAGAGATGCTACTTTGAAGAATCTTTTTAATTTGTTTAAAACTTTTTGGGTTACTACATGAGTGTTAATCCATAGTTTTGATGTCTTCACTCTTATTCTACAATGTAGAAAGTGTTTAAATAAGAAAAACCCTGGAATGCGTAGGTGTGTCCAGACTTTTGACTGATACTGTACATCATAACTGTAGCAGTGAATAAATAAATGTCCATTGGGATGGAGGCAGAGTAAAAACTGTTGAAGGGGTGGGGGTAAATTACCATTGGGTGAGTAGGATGACCAAGTTAAATAAAAACAATAACAATTATTATTAAAAAAAGTAAATAATATACATATTAACAACTGCAAGAGTGATGAATGTCGTTGGGGTGGGGGCAGAATATAATTAAGTTGAGGGGGTGGGGGAATGTCCACAGGGGGAAGGAGTAGATGGAGGAGAGGAGAAAAAAGCGGCCTGGGAGCGGAGGAATAGCAATACGCAGAGCAGGGGGAGGGAGGAAGGGGGAAGGACGGCAGCTATGATGACGCGTGTTGAGTTCGGTCCTTTTTTTTGGTAAGGTAAGTGACTGTTGTGGGGGGGTCCCTATGTGTCCCCACTTGAAGTGGTGTGGAGAGAAAACGTCCATAGGGGAAGTAGCGGGTGGGGGAGGGGGTGCACGTATCACCCTCTTAAGCGACTTGCGATCCGCAGGCGGTGGAATTGCTGTACCAGGCTGTGATGCAGCCCGACAGTATGCTCTTGATGGTGCTCCTGTAGAACACTGTGAGGCACCTCGGGGACAGGCCAAATTTCTTCAGCATCCTGAGGTTGAGGAGTCATTGTCGTGCCTTCTTCACCACAATGTCCGTGTGGTTAGACCATTTCAGCTTCTCTGAGATGTGTACGCAGAGGAATAKGAAGTTATTGACCGTCTCCACGGCGGCCCTGTTGATGAGGATGGGGRCGTGTCCAGCCTGGTTCCTCCTGAAGTCCACAATCAGCCCCTTAGTTTTGCTAATGTTGAGGAAGAGGTTATTTACCTGGCACCACGCCATCAGAGTTCCTACCTCCTTCCTGTAGGCTGTCTTGTTGTTTTTGGTAATCAGGCCTACTACTGTTGTGTCGTCAGCAAACTTGATGATGGAGTTGGGTATACAGGGAATACAGGARGGGACTGAGGACGCACCCTTGTGGGGCCCCCGTGTTGAGAATCAATGTCGAGGAGGTAATGTTGCATACCTTCACCACCTGTGGGTCAGGAAGTCCAGGACCCAGCTGCATAGGAAGGAGTTCAGACCCAGGGCCATGAGCTTTGTAATGAGCTTATAGGGCACTATGGTATTGAAGGCCGAGCTGTAGTCAATGAACAGCATCCTCACATATGCATTCCTGTTGTCCAGGGGGGTAAGGGCAGTGTGCAGTGCAACGGCGATTGCATCATCCGTGTATCTGTCAGGGCGGGAGGCAAATTGGAGAGGGTTCGAGTGTGCCGGGTAGGAAGGAAGTGATATGGTCTTTGACTAGCCTCTCGAAGCAATTTATGATGACAGAAGTGAGTGCTACTACTCTGTAGTCCTTCAGTTCAGTTACTTTCCCATTCTTGGGCACAGAGATGATAGTGGTCATCTTGAAGCAGGTGGGTATAGCGGCCTGAGCTAGGGAGAGATTGAAAATGTCAGAGAACAATAGGCTAGGGAGAGCTGATAGAACATGACAGCGACAGAGAGGAAAGAGTGTCAGAGTCAGAGACAGCTACCCTGTGAAAGATATCYATTCTAATGAGATCACAAATTAGGCCACTGATGAGCTGAATACTAAAGCAGGCTAAGGTGTGATAACCACACTGGCTCATATCTCTAACAAGAATATCTCTCTCCAAAAGCTCATATCTACTTCCAAAAAGCCCACAACTCTTCCTAAAGGCTCACAACTCTTCCAAAAGGCTGTTATCTTCTCCAAAAAGCTGTTATCTGCAGACGTTGGCGTCTTTTGAGACAGARTCAACACACAAATCAATCAGGGTTGCAGTAACTAGCGTGGAAAGAGACAATTTCATCCCCCACTCCTTCTTTAAACCCCCAGACTGTCTCAAAACAGTTAGGGGGAGAGTCAGAATACCTGACTGGGCCTTTGAGTTTTGAGGAGAGTGGATAACATRGAGAAAGGATGGGGGAGAATGGGGATTGAGAGAAAGGAGTAAGGGTGAGTGAGAGGAGAGCAAGCATTATTTGACAGTACTACTGTTGTAGAGACTAAAGGGGAAAAGTCAGAACATGGTTTGAATCAGTGACCCTACAGTGCAAGGTCAAGTGCAGTACCTCCTGTACCATGAAGTTCCAGACCTCTTGACAGATGCTGTGGTTACACAGGGTGGATACACTGTAATAGAAGGGTCAGAGTAAGTCCACATGAATCAGCTGTGATGCACCTGACAAACACATGAAGAAAGAATGAGAGAGAAAGAGAGAGATAAATGTGTTTTTCAGCATATATGATAGCTTATGCATACAGTTTCTGTCACCAGAAAACTGTTGGAATATGCATTCGAGTGGCACGGCAAGTGTGTGTGCAAATCTGTTTTTGAGTGTGTGAGATAGCCCATCCTTCCCTATCCCCGCTAGGCAGTCTCTGAGCTCTGTTTTAACAAACCTAGAGGAAAATATCGCAATTTAATGGGGGAAGGGGTGGTCCAAAATAGTGGAGGGTTGTCAAACAGTTTTTTTTGGTCTGGGGAGGGTTTGTGTTTTTTTATTGGGCACAGGGGAGGGKAGTGTGTTTTATTTCCAGTGGTTTACATTCGCTATTTGCATGTTTTACTGTATAATTGTAACGGCTTTCGTTGGTGGAAGGAGAGGAGGACCAAAATGCAGCGTGGTACGTATCCATAATATAATTTAATAGAGAATGAATACAAAATACAAAAGAACTAGAGAATAAATGAAAACCGAAACAGTACCGTATGGTGCAAACACTAACACAGGAAACAATCACCCACAACACACAATAGAAAACAGGCTACCTAAATATGGCTCCCAATCAGAGACAACGACTGAGACCTGCCTCTGATTGAGAACCATACTAGGCCAAACACATAGAAATATAACATACAGAACAAAACAGAAAAACAACATAGAATGCCCACCCCAACTCACGCCCTGACCAAACTAAAATAAAGACATAAAAAAGGAACTAAGGTCAGAACGTGACAATAATTGCTTCYATCCTAGCCACATTTCCTCATCTGCTTGCATGCTGCTACCCTTTATCAAGGTACTTCCCTGTGCTAACTTTCACTATACCACAGGTCACTCTACCAGTCTAACAGCTATCCTTCACTCTATCCACCATTCATAGTGACAGGTAGGTGGATCGTTTGTCCAGATCTGCAATAGGCTAACTAGCAATCACACCACATGTAAAAGCATTCAAAGCTGCATCAATTCTAATATGAATCGACAAGAACAAATAGGAATAGCTGATAGGCAGCGGAGAGGCCAGGTGCATCATTGCGCATAAAAGAACAGTAATGACATGACACACAGCTCAAAAATCTCCCCTATTGATATTGTTTAGGGACAATACAATTATCCTACCTAGACTAGCCTACAACACCACAATGCAATGAATCACTGCATTATTGTTTTCAAGTGGGTAAGTGAAAATGTCATTTGAATAACGGCGCAAAAGCCCTGTGATTTGCATGTTTCATTCGATTTGGATCAGTTCTGTCTACTCTCGACAGTATATAAGGTCAGTAAGGAACAGTAGCGAGCCAGTCTGGCTGTATTTTTACTTCTGATACTCAATGCGCTGCCTGTTGCAGATCATCATTGTCCTAAGTCGTCCTAAAATAATGTGGCCACATACAGTATGCTCCCGGCAGGCGCAGTTATTCAGGAAAGCTTAAYGAGCACTGTGCCTCCTCTCCAATCCGAGCGGCTATTCTTTGGGCACCTAGAACCTAACGCTTCAATATAGCCAAAATATTTCTTATTTAACGTTGTCACGACTCCCGCCGAGGGTGGCTCCCCTGCCTGTTCGGGCGGCGCTCGGCGGTCGTCGTCACCGGCCTACTAGCCGCCACTGATCCCTTTATCCCTTGTCTGCTGGTTTAGTCTTATTAGTTGCACCTGTTTCTTTTTGTTTTTGTTGATTTCTGGTCTATGTAAGCCTGTTAGGCCCGCTGGGGTTTTGTGCGGGATTATTTTGTGTTCACTGTCGGTGTTGGATTTATTTTTCTCTCCGGATCTTTTTGCCCTGTGTGTTTGGGCGGGTCAGTGTTGCTGCGCCCTGTGTTTGGTGTAACTGTTTGTTTTTGACGGAGAGAATTAAATCGTCTATTTTTGAACCCTCTGCTCTCTGCGCCTGACTCCTACAAAAAAACAGAAATATCACATTTACAAAAGTATTCAGACCCTTTATTCAGTACTTTGTTGAAGCACCTTTGACAGAAAATTACAGCCTTGAGTCTTCTTGGGTATGACGCTACAAGGTTGACACACCTGTATTTAGGGAGTTTCTCCCATTCCGTTCTGCAGATCCCCTCAAGCTCTGYCAGGTTGGATGGGGAGCGTTGCTGCACAGCTATTTTCAGGTCTCTCCAGAGATGTTCGATTGGGTTCAAGTCCGGGCTCTATCTGGGCCACTCACGGACATTCAGAAACTTGTCCCGAAGCCACTCCTGTGTTGTCTTGGCTGTGTGCTTAGGGTCGTTGTCCTGTTGGAAGGTGAAACGTCGCCCCAGTCTGAGGTCCTGAGCACAGRTTTTCATCAAGGATTCTCTTYACTTTGCTCCATTCATCTTTGCCTCGATACTGACTAGTCTTCCAGTCCCTGCCGCAAAAAAACATCCCCACAGCATGATGCTGCCACCACCATGCTTCACCATACATGGTACCATGTTTCCTCCAGACGTGACGTTTGGCATTCAGGCCAAAGAGTTCAATCTTGGTTTCATCTGACCAGAGAATCTTGTTTCTCATGGTCTGAGAGTCCTTTAGGTGCCTTTTGGCAAACTCCAAGCGGGCTGTCATGTGCCTTTTACTGAGGAGTGGCTTCCGTCTGGCCACTCTACCATAAAGGCCTGATTGGTGGAGAGCTGCAGAGATGGATGACCTTCTGGAAAGTTCTCCCATCTCCAACGAGGAATTCTAGCATTCTGTCAGAGTGACAATCGGGTTCTTGGTCACCTCCCTAGCCAAGGCCCTTCTCCCCCGATTGCTCAGTGTGGCCCGGCGGCCAGCTCTAGGAAGAGTCTTGGTGGTTCCAAACTTCTTCCATTTAAGAATGATGGAGGCCACTGTGTTCTTGGGGACCTTCAATGCTGCAAAAACATTTTGGTACCCTTCCCCAGATCTGTGCCTCGACACAATCCTGTCTCGGAGCTCTACGGACAATTCCTTCGACCTCATGGTTTGGTTTTTGCTCATATAGACAGTTGTGTGCCTTTCCAAATCAAGGACATGTAGGCCTAAATATGACTAATTTGGCCAATATCCCTTATTTATTGATAGCGCTGGCTGTGCCGGGTCTGATCTGAATGAATGTCTAGTAAATTTCTCAAATGTCCGGTGAATTAAAATCTTCACGTTCACGTTGTCCAATGCCAAATTTTCCTAAAGGAAACTCTTCAATTAGAAAGATTTTTTTTGGAAAATATTTTAGAATATTCACATGAAAATCTGTCTCCAATTGGATGGAAACCTAGCTATAGACACTCTAAAGACTATGGCAAAGACTCTAGTCCAGTGTCATTTTGATTATGCCTGCACATCATGGTTCACCAGAAGCCCCAAGCAGGCTAAATAGCCTAAAGCAACAGACCAGCCAAAAAAGCTTGTAATAATTGTACTTAAACTCATATTCATCTGGAGGTTGAGCATTTTTTGTCTGTATCTATGTAGCCTAATTGTATTTAGCCTTTTTATGTAAAAATAATTTGAGATCACAACAGAAATAAGTCCCAGACTTCATTGTGCAATCAAATCAATTCAAATGTTATTTGTCACATGCGCCGAATACATCAGGTGTAGACCTTAGCGTGAAATGCTTACTTACAAGCCCTTAACCAACAATGCAGAGTAACAAAATATTACCAAATAATAAAAAATACAATACAAAATAAAAAGTAACACAAAATAATAACGAGGCTATATACAGGGGTGTAACGGAATTCTTCGCCCTCCTCTGACGAGGAATACGAAATGTCGGACCAAGATGCAGCGTGGTGAGTATCCATTTTAATGTGAATACTTGAAACAAACAAAATAACGAATAAATGAACGAAGACGAAACAGTCCCGTAAAGTGACAACACAAACACAGGAACACAGAAACAGGAACAATCACCCACAACCCACAATACAAAACAGGCTACCTAAATATGGTTCCCAATCAGAGACAACGACTAAACAACCGTGCCTTCTGATTGAAACATATCAGCCAAACACATAGAAAATAGACAAACAATAGACATACAAACAGATATGCCCCTCAGAGTCAACCCCCTGCACCAAACCAAACATATAAACATACAAGAAACTTGTCAGGGCATGACCAACGGGTCCATCCCGTAACCGAGTACATATGTGCAGGAGTACGGATTCAGTTTAGAGTAATTCTAGCTAATCTCTCCCCTCTGTCTCCAGTATGAATCTCGTCTTCTGACGGCCGGTGCAGCCGCCCAAACATACCGTGCCCGGCTTGCCACCTATCCCTCCTCTCTCTTCTCAGACATCATTAATCGGGAACCATTCTCCCTTCACCCTCACCTCGGCTCATCAACTCATATCCTTGACCGCTGGCTACGTCCCTTCCGTTTCAAAGAGAGCGAGAGCTTGCACCCCTTCTGAAAAAACCTACACTCGAATCCTCCGATGTTCGATACACAGAATACAGACCAGTTACTCCCTTCTTTCTTTTCTCTTCCAAAACTCTTGAACGTGCCGTCCTTGGCCGCCTCTCCTGCTATTTCTCTCTCAGAATGACCTTATCTTGAATCCAAATCAGCAGTTTCAAGATAGTCAATCAATACAAATAGAGACTTTCTGTGTCACGGAGGCCGCTCGCACTGCTAAAGCTTAACTCTCTCTCGCTTGCTCATCCTTCTAGACCTAATCGGCTGCCTTTTGATACTGTAACCATCAGATCCTCCTCTCACCCTCTAGCTGGAGCTCTCGGCGCGGGCCACGCTTTGATTGCGTCCTACCTGACAGGTCGCTCCTACCAGGTGGCGTTGGCGAGAATCTGTCTCCGCACCACGTGCTCTCACCACTGGTGTCTTCCCCAGGCTTGTTCTAGCCCTCTCCTATTCTCGCTATACCCAAAGTCACTTGGCTCTGTCATATCCTCACATGGTCTCTCCTATCATTGCTATGCAGACGACACACAAATTATCTTTCCTTTCCCCCTCTGATAACCAGGTGGTGAATCGCATCTCTGCATGTCTGGCAGACATATCAGTGTGGATGACGATCCACCACTCAAGGTAACTCGGCAGACGGAGCTGCCTCTTCCTCCCGGGAAGGACTGCCTGTCCATGATCTCGCCATCCACGGTGACACTCTCATTGTGTCCTCCTCCCAGAGTGCTAAGAACTTGGCGTGATCCTGGACAACACCTGTCGTTCTCAACTAACATCAAGGGCGGTGACCCGTTCCTGTAGGTTCATGCTCCTACAAACATTCGCAGAGTACGACCCTGCCTCACGCAGGAAGCGCGCAGGTCCTAATCCAGGCACTTTCATCTCCCGTCTGATTACTGCGCAACTCGCTGTTGGCTGGGCTCCCTGCCTGTGCCATTTAAACCCCTACAACTCATCCAGAACGCCGCAGCCGTTCTGGTGTTTCAATTTCAAGTTCTCTCACGTCACCCCGTCCCTCCGTCTCTCACTGGCTTTCCAGTTGAAGTCGCATCCGCTACAAGACATGGTGCTTGCTACGGAGCTGTGAGGGGAACGGCACCTCCGTACTTCAGCTCTGATCAGGCCCTCACACCAAACAAGGGCACTGCGTTCATCCACCTTGGCCTGCTCGCCTCCCTACCTCTAGGAAGTACAGTTCCGCTCAGCCCAGTCAAACTGTTCGCTGCTCTGGCACCCAATGGTGGAACCAACTCCCTCACGACGCCAGGTCAGCGGAGTCAATCACCACCTTCCGGAGGACACCTGAAACCCCCTCTTTAAGGAATACCTAGGATAGATAAGTAATCTTCTAACCACCCCCTTATAAAGAGTTAGATGCACTATTGTAAGATGGTTGTTTCACTGGATATCATAAGGTGAATGCACCAATTTGTAAGTCGCTCTGGATAAGAGCGTCTGCTAAATGACTTAAATGTAAAAATGTAAATGTAATATGTACTGTACTTGTACATGCTGTGAAAAAGTATTTGCCCCCTTTATAATTTTCTCTACTTTGGCATATTTTTTATACTAAATGTTATCAAATCTCCAACCCAAGCCTAATATTATATAAGGGAACTGATGCTGAACAAATAAACCGACAAATTACATACTTATTCTTTTATTTCATAAGCAAAGTTATGCAACCCCAATGGCTCTGTGTGAAAAAGTAATTCCCCATTACACTCAACTACTTGTACCCCTTTAGCTGCAATGACCGCAACAAATGCTTCCTTTAGTTGTTGATCAGGTCTCTCAATCGCTGTGGAGGAATTTTGGTCCCTGTTGTACACAGTAAGAACTGCTTTAACTCAGCAATATGTGCGGTTTTTAAGCATGAACTGCTCATTTCAAGTCCTTGCCACAACATCTCAATTAGGTTAGGTCTGGATTCACACCTCCACTACGCACCACGCATGTCCGTTGGTTAAGGTTCTCACATGGGATGTTTTCGCCAGGCATAATGGGGTCCATGTTTTTTGAACATTTTAGGGTTTCTCTGACACCGCCTGGTATTGAGTCCTGGCAGGAAGCTTGGCCCCAGTGATGTACTGCCATATGCACTACCCTCTGTAGCGCCTCTTCACAACTGTCTTGGTGTGTTTGGACCATGATAGTTTTCTTAGTGACGTGGACACCAAGGAATCTGAAGCCTTCCTTTTCTATAGTCACGATTAGCTCCTTTGTCTTGCGCACATGGAGGAGAGGTTGTTGTCCTGCTGAAGCTGCAACAAAATTACTTACATGGGAGAACAAGTATTTTATACACTGCCGATTTTGCAGGTTTTTCTACTTACAAAGCATGTAGAGGTCTGTAATTTGTTATCATAGGTACACTTCAACTGTGAGAGACGGAATCTAAAACAAAATCCAGAAAATCACATTGTATGATTTGTAGATAATTAATTTGCTTTTATTGCATGACATAGAGTATTTGATACATCAGAAAAGCAGAACTTAATATTTGGTACAGAAACCTTTGTTTGCAATTACAGAATTACTGTTCCTGTAGTTCTTGACAGGTTTGCACACACTGCGCAGGGATTTGGCCACTCCTCCATACAGACCTTCACCAGATCCTTCAGTTTCGGGCTGTCGCTGGGCAATACGGACTTTCAGCTCCTCCAAAGATTTTCTATTGTTCAGGTCTGGGACTGGCTAGGCCACTCAGGACCTTAGATGCTTCTTACGGAGCCACTTCTTAGTTGCCCTGGCTGTGTCTTTCAGGTCGTTGTCATGCTGGAAGACTCAGCCACGACCATCTTCAATGCTCTTACTGAGGGAAGGAGGTTGTTGCCAAGATTTCGTGATACATGGCCCCATCCATCCTCCCCTCAATACGGTGCAGTCAATCCTGTCCCCTCTTGCAGAGAAAGCATCCCAAAAATGATGTTTCCACCTCCATGCTTCACGTTGGGATGGTGTTCTTGGGGTTGTAATCATCCTTCTTCTTCCTCCAAACATGGCGAGTGGAGTTTAGACAAAAAAGCTCTTATTTTTGTCTCATCAGACCACATGACTTCTCCTCATTCCTCCTCTGGATCATCCAGATGGTCATTGGCAAACTTCAGACGGGCCTGGACATGCGCTGGCTTGAGCAGGGGGACCTTGCTGCGCTGCAGGATTTTAATCCATGACGGCGTGGTGTTTACTAATGGTTTTCTTTGAGACTGTGGACCCAGCTCTCTTCAGGTCATTGACCAGGTACTGCCGTGTAGTTCTGGGCTGATCCTCACCTTCCTCATGATCATTGATGCCCACGAGGTGAGATCTTGATGGAGCCCAGCGAGGGTGATTGACCGTCATCTTGAACTTCTTCCATTTTCTAATAATTGCCGCCACAGATTGTTGCCTTCTCACCAAGCTGCTTGCCTATGTCCTGTAGCCCATCCAGCCTTGTGCAGGTCTACAATTTTATCCCTGATGTCCTTACACAGCTCTCTGGTCTTGGCCATTGTGAGATGTTGGGGTCTGTTTGATTGAGTGTGTGGACAGGTGTCTTTTATACCGGTAACGAGTTCAAAACAGGTGCAGTTAATACAGGTAATGAGTGGAGAACAGGAGGGCTTCTTAAAGAAAACCTAACAGGTCTGTGAGAGCGGAATTCTTACTGGTTGGTAGGTGATTCAATACTTCGAGTTCATGCAATAAAATGCAAATTAATTACTTAAAAATCATACAATGTAATTTTCTGGATTTTTGTTTTAGATTCCGTCTCTCACAGTTGAAGTGTACCTATGATAAAAATTACAGACCTCTACATGCTTTGTAAGTAGGAAAACCTGCAAAATCGGCAGTGTATCAAATACTTGTTCTCCCCACTGTACATATATAGTTTCTTACTTGAGAAGTTCTGTTACCGAAATCCCTCAATTGTTTATGAAAAACATTCCCTATTCCCGCTAACCATTGCTCTATACATGACACATTAATACATCGCATGCAAGTGACCAATAGAGCCTGACCTATAACATATCATAATCACATCAATAAATAGGTTATAAACTCTAACACCACCACACATGTGGAAGCATATTGGATGCAGAGGACGTGACAAATAAACTCGAAACGGGTGAATGTTTACTGGTTGCTCAGGAGGGAAAGGGGAAGTCCGACGTGTGGAACACATTTTACTTAGTTGTGGAAGCTTACAAAATAAAAATTGAAATTGTACTGTTGGAAGAGTGTAAACGACACAAAAAATATAAGTGTACCAGAGAATCTGTTCTAACTAGAGGTCGACCGATTCTGATTTTTCAACGCCGATACCGATACCGATTATTGGAGGACCAAAAAAGCCGATACTGATTAATCGGGCTATTTTTAAAATTATTTGTAATAATGACAATTACAACAATACTGAATGAACACTTATTTTAACTTGATATAATACATCAATAAAATCAATTTAGCCTCATAAATAATGAAACATATTCAATTTGGTTTAAATAATGCAAAAACAAAGTGTTGGAGAAGAAAGTAAAAGTGCAATATGTGCCATGTAAGAAAGCTAACGTTTAAGTTCCTTGCTCAGAACATGAGAACATATGAAGCTGGTGGTTCCTTTTAACACGAGTCTTCAATATTCCCAGGTAAGAAGTTTTAGGTTGTAGTTATTATAGGAATTATAGGACTATTTCTCTCTATACCATTTGTATTTCACTAACCTTTGACTATTGGATGTTCTTATAGGCACTTTAGTATTGCCAGTGTAGCAGTATAGCTTCCATCCCTCTCCTCGCTCCTACCTGGGCTCGAACCAGGAACACAACGACAACAGCCACCCTCGAAGCAGCGTTATCCATGCATAGCAAGGGGAATAACTTCTCCAAGTCTCAGAGCGAGTGACATTTGAAACGCTATTTGTGCGCACCCCGCTAACTAGCTAGCCATTTCACATCGGTTACACCAGCCTAATCTCGGGAGTTGATAGGCTTGAAGCACAGCTGTAATGGTTTTCTTCCTGGGATGAAGGAGAGGACCAAAATGCAGCGCGGCTAGTGTTCAACATAATTTAATAAAGAATATGAGAACACTACAAACAACAAAACAATAAATGTGAAAACCGAAAACAGTCCTATCTGGTGCAGAACACAAAGACAGAAGACAACCACCCACAATCCCCAACACAAAACAAGCCACCTATATATGATTCTCAATCAGGGACAACGATTGACAGCTGCCTCTGATTGAGAACCATATCAGGCTGAACACAGAAACAGACAAACTAGACACACAACATAGAATGCCCACCCAGCTCACGTCCTAACCAACACTAAAACAAGCAACACACATAAGAACTATGGTCAGGACGTGACAACAGCGAAGAGCTTCTGGCAAAACGCAGGAAAGTGCTGTTTGATTGAATGCTTACGAGCCTGCTGCTGCCTACCACCGCTCAGTCAGACTGCTCTATCAAATCATAGACTTAGTTATAACATAATAACACACAGAAATACGAGCCTTAGGTCATTAATATGGTCGAATCCGGAAACTATCATCTCGAAAACAAGATGTTTATTCTTTCAGTGAAATAATAATGCTTAGTGGTATTTCAAAGCTTTGACATTAACAAATGAATGATTGATTTATTGACACAGTAGGCTATATTGAAATATAGGCCTAAGTTATGGTATTAAGACGGCTAAACAGGATGCACTCTTAGGCCTACAGCCCGATGGCGGTTATACAAGACTACTCTACTAAGCCTACTGATGATAATGACATTACTTATTATTATAATGATGATCATAATAATAATAGTAAAAAATAACAATAAGAAAGAGATCAAGAAAAATGAGGGTTTTGGAGCTGATGTGTAAAAAGCAGGTGCTTTTAGATTTCAATCTTATATTTCTGACCGTTTGGAACAGTGTGAACAACACTAAATAAATTATAAGTAATACCAGAGAGTCTGTTTTAACATTTTTTTAAAAGCGTTTATTACAGCATAGCAAAGCTTAAAAACCTGCCAAAATTGTGAAATTGCTTTATCCAACATGTTGCAGTTGTGCGAGGCTTACAGCTCACGGAATCAGTAGGCTATTAAAACAAACACTCAAACAGGCAACAGCTGCAGGATCTGTCTTGTTTTTGTAGATATGGATGATTTATAAAGCCAGGCACATTTAAGAGTTAGGCTGTTGATTACAGACCTAATTAAGTTGGGGTTTCYTCTCTCCTCACTGTTCTTAGACAATTAAGTCAAGGGCTGTTTTCTCCTCTCCTAACTCTGCTGCTGCCTCCGCCGCATTGTTCTCAACACCAATATCCTGCTTAACTCTGCTATTATACACATGGCAACATTGTCTAGGAAAAGGCGCCAATTCAACTGTGCACTGAAGATTAGGCTATGTTTCAGAACCGCAGACAGCGACCACTATCCAATGCGGGTGAAAGAGTGTCAAAAAATTATATAATTTGTATTAGTGTGGCACCTAGGGTTGCAAAATTCCAGAAATGTTCAATAAATTCACTGGTTTTCCCTAAATCCTGGTTGTAGGATTTCGTATTTCCTGTTTATTTCATCCTGATTCCAGCACACCTCCAAACGGGATTTTGGGAAAAGCAGGGAATTTATTGAAAGTTCCAGTAATTTTGCAACTCTAGTTGCACCATTGTTTTTTTATAACCATATGCAATTTCAGATGCATGTCTTAGAGTGATGGACTGTGCCATCCCCACAGCCTCAGATTAGTCCACTGAGATGGGTGCAAATCAGATTGGTGTCTTCTGCACCATGAAAATAAACATCTATTTGCGACTGCTCAACTAAAGAAATCTCAGTCGACCAAAATGGGGCCAACTCTAGTAGGGAGGGGTGTATTGTTGTTTGTCGAGATTGACATTGTCTATTATTGTGTGTTGAGCAAGAAAACCATGAGAGTGAAGTGCCTGAAGTCGGTATGCTTTGTTAATTGGTTGCATAGTACATTGGCACAGAAACCTGTTGGAGGAAAATCTGTTGCATATATTTTATATAATGATAAATATGGCATCAAAATGTAAAAAATCTGATTTCCCCCTAACTGATCATTGATCCGAGTGTAATGAAACAAGCAGGAAGAATGCGCTCGTCTCTGGTGGTCGGCGAACCCCAAACCTTCTGGCCTGTAGCCCTGCGTGGGATCAACTGTACCACAAAAGCAATATCATAATTTACAAACACAGGACCGCTACAGTTATTGGTGCTCGTAAACATTATTTTGAGTTAATTCTATGAGGGGGGAGGGTGTTCAATTTTTTTATACTACAAGGGGAGGGTCATTTGGAAATATTTTTAAAGCTGGGGTGCATTTTTAAAGCTGGGGTGCATAWATTTTTTATGACACCTTGAGTTGGATCTGTCCCTAACTCAATGGTAAATCTTAACGCTGGCGGTAGCACTATAGGTCCAGGGGTGTGTCAGAAATATTTTTGCTATTTTCACAGCGGGAATTATGGGTGCAGTAGTGCTCCACGACTAAATATTGGGTTGCTTCAACTTATGTATTTACAGTCTTTTATCTATTGCGTTGTCATCAACTCCAATTCAAATGTTATTCCATTATAGCCTAGTTTGTTAAAGGTTCCGAACATTCATTCTGATTCCCATGTAAAATAGTTTTTTGAGTGCCAAAAATATGATCCATAATATTTGTTTTGGAAAAGCTCAAAATTTGAGAAAAAGTTATTTCTCTCTCAACTACCAGGAAGTTTGAAAAGACAGGCTTAGTGTTATGTTGTGTTCATGAGCTCGCCTTGACTGAGCTCTTTGAAATGCCTATGTCAAAAAATTGGATGCAGTGAGCAGCGTTGCAGTAAAATCATCTCATGCTAATTTGGTGATACACCAAAGCAACTCAAACAACATTGAAATTGCATCAACTATGTAATTTTTTTTACTGACATCTCCTGTGATCACAACCCAGGTTGTGCAGAAGAGGACTGGCCACCCCTCAGATCCTGGTTCCTCTCTAGGTTTCTTCCTAGGTTCCTGCCTTTCTAGAGAGTTTTTCCTAGCCACTGTGCTTCTACATCTGCATTGCCTGCTGTTTGGGGTTTTAGGCTGGGTTTCTGTATAGCACTTTCTGACATCTTCTGATGTTAAAAGGGCTTTATAAATACATTTGATTGATTAATTGATAGAGAGGGAGATTTAGTTTTCCTCCATTTCCACTAATCTGCCTGCAGCCCTGTTCTGTTAGCACACAGTGAATCACTCAGCCACGGAGTGGGAGGGTAAGGTCAAGCTGGACGGAGGAAAGGGGTGGAAATAAATTAATTGATGAGTGGTGAGCCATCATCGGGAAATGAGTTTATCAAGGTGTCAAGTTCATTGAGGAACTCTCTAAGGGCACCTGGTGGGCGATAGATTACAACAATGTTAAGACTGAATCGACAAGTGACAGTGACAGCTTGGAATTCAAATTAGCAGATGGACAGGTGAGAGAGGGAGAAAAGAGAGTCTCCACTTAGGAGAAATGAGTAACCCTGTGCCACCACCGCGGCGACCAGATGCTCTCAGACTATGAGAGAACACAGAGTCAGAAGATGAGAGAGCATCTGGAGTAGCAGTGTTCTTTGGGATAATCTATGTCTCCGTTAGGGCCAAGAAGTGTAGGGACTGAAGATTAACTCAGCCTTATTGACCACAGAATGGCAGTGCCAAACACTGCCAGGGACTAAGAATTACACTTTGGTTGTGTGCACAGGGTACACTAAATTAGAAGGGTTGCAGCCACAGGGGTGGGGAGCGTCTGTAAAATATACAGGGAGAAGAGCAACTGTGAAAGAAAACACACACATACTTGCCAGCGCTACAAAAGAGCAAAATGAGATCATCCGAAACTAATTAGATAAGATTCTCAAGTGAGAGAGAGGTATGGAACCTTCCTCTCTTTCATTCCTCAAACAATTCCACAGAACATCTTTCTTTCTTTTTATCTCAATATGACAATTGAGTAACTTTGCCACCCCTGTCCTTAAGTACATTTAAAACCAGATACTTTTAGACTTTCACTGAAGCAGTATTTTACTGGGTGAATAGACATTTTTTTATTAAGGCATCTGTTCTTTTACTCAAACGATAATTGACAGTTGAGTACTTTTTCCACAACTGGGGGCTAGGCCTACTCTAAATTGCATTATGCCTGAGCAATGGACATGCCAAAAGTCGTCAAAAAAGCAATATTCAATTCACTATTGATAAGGCATAAATAGAGTGAATCATTTTGAATCGAATTCTAATCCAAACTAAACAACAACCCATTTAAAATAGGCTATATAACTGTAAACAGTTACAGGCATCATAATTGCTCCCCATGGGCATATAATACTAAGGCAACGCAGTCTAGGGAGGAGTTCACGCACATCCAACATTTTCACAAAAGATGGACAAAGATCCAATATTAAGAGAAAGGGGGAATGTCCACACACCGTTATATTGCTACCAAATATAAGGTTTTATAAACCATCTTACAGATCGCATTCACACTTCTCCAGAAATAGCAGACGTCTCCTAAATTGCATTGCATGCGAGCCATGGATTATCATCATAAAGCCAGGATGGTGAATTATTCTAATATGTTTTTTTTATAAAGTTAAACGAAAAACAAGTAATCCGTTTTTTTTTTATACGTGTGGTTGGTCAGGGTGGATGGGTAGACATATAACGCAAACGTCTAGCAATCCAAAGGTTTCGTGTTTGAATCTCATCATGGACAACTTTACCACTTTTTAGCTACTTTGCAACTACTTAGCATGTTAACTAACCTTAACCCTAAACTTAACCCCTAACTCTAACCCCTAGCCTAGCTAACATTAGCCACCTAGCTAAAATATGCGTTAGCCACCTATGCAATTCATAACATATCATACAAAATGGATGATGGACATCCACAAATTCATACATACCATACGGAATGTAACATGTCATAATTTCAGTGTCCTGAATTTACATGTACTATGTTACGTCTACCACTGAGTCCAGGTTGAGAGTAAGGGTATTTGTATTGCATTTATTATGGATCCCTACTCTTCCTGGGGTCCAGCAAAATTAAGGCAGTTATTAATTTGAAAAACATTACAATAACAGATTTCACAACATATTAAGTGTGTGCCCTCAGGCCCCTACTCTACTACCACATATCTATAACGTGTGTATAGTGCATATGTTATCGTGTGTTATCGCTGTGGTAGCTGATGTGTATAGTGTTTAGTGTTGAGTCATCCACATACATAGACATACGCTTTACTCAAAGCCAGCGGCATGTCATTAATAAAGATTGAAAAAAGTAAGGGGCCTAGACAGCTGCCCTGGGGAATTCCTGATTCTACCTGGATTTTGTTGGAGGCTTCCATTAAAGAACACCCTCTGCGTTCTGTAAGACAAGTAACTCTTTATCCACAATATAGCAGTGGGTGTAAAGCCATAACACATACGTTTTTCCAGCAGCAGACTATGATCGATAATGTCAAAAGCCGCACTGAAGTCTAACAAAACAGACCCCACAAACTTTTATCATCAATTTCTCTCAGCAAATCATCAGTAATTGGTGTAAGTGCTGTGCTTGTTGAATGTCCTTCCCTATAAGTGTGCTGCAAGACTGTTTGTTTGTTTACTGTAAAATAGCATTTTTTCCAAAAGTTTACTACGGGCTGGTAACAGGCTGATTGGTTGGCTATTTGAGCCAGTAAAGGGKTTTTTACTATTCTTAGTTAAGGTAATAACTTTTTCTTCCCTCCAGGCCTGAGGGCACAAACTTTCTAGCAGGTTTAAATTGAATATATGGGAAAAAGGAGTGGCAATATCGTTCCCTTTTATCCACAGTAATTTTCCATCCAAGTTGTCAGACCCACTGTTTATGGCTGCAACCGATCACCGGTACACTTATACAACATCCAGCTCAAGTGCAGGGCAGCGAAATTCAAAATCTATTTTTTTAAATATTTAACTTCACACATTAACAAGTCCAATACAGCATTTGAAAGAATATCCAGCCAACATGGTCCGATTTTAAATAAAATGTTTTTACAGCGAAAACACCACGTATATTTATGTTAGTTCACACCAAATACAAAAGAGGACAGACATTTTTCACAGCAACGGTAGCATGCAGGTAGCATGCACAAAGCCAACCTAACTAACCTAGAACCAACCTAAATAACCTAGAAAAAACTCCCTCAGATGACAGTCCTATAACATGTTACACAATAATTTTATGTTTTGTTCGAAATAATGGCATATTTGAGCTATAAATCAGTTTTACATTACTGCTACCATCATAGCTACCATCATAGCTACAGTCAGAAATCGACAGGGAGTAGCCAGAGTAAATACAGACACCAACGTCTATTACTCATCATAAAACATTTCAGAAAAATGATATGGTGGATAGTCTAATGAAAGACAAAGATTTGTGAATACAGCCAATATTCCGATTTTTTTAAGTTGTTTACAGCGAAAACACAAATATATCGTTATTTACTTACTACAATAGCTAAACACACAGCAGCATTGATTCAGGGCAAACGTAGCGATAGCACAGTTCGACAGATTATGAAATAGCATCCCAAATTGGGTCGTTATCTTTGTTGATCTTCCATCAAGATGTTGTACAAGGGGTCCTTTGTTCAGAACCGTCTTTGTTTGGATCCAGAACGACACTATTTCCTCTTGAATTAGCAAGCACACTGGCCGTGCGGCGCTACAACCTCTCTTGTTGAACA
>NC_036859.1:6511288-6515193 GCF_002910315.2 Salvelinus sp. IW2-2015 | reverse complement strand
TTTAAGTTATTCAAAATTACAATGCTTGTCTTTCATAATTTGGTCAGATATACTTGGATGTGTAGTGTCATATTAATTATATTTAGACAAGATTAGGAGGAGGATTTCCTCTACCTAGACACAGAGACAACATCTGATAGACAATAGAAATCACAGGGCTGAGCTTGCTTTATACATGTTTGCATCATGCAGGCCTATGCAACTGTAGGCCTTATAAAGAACAATCTGTCATCACTATTATGTTGATTTATTCATTCCAGTTAATAATTTTGGATTGGAAACTAATAGGCAGCCTAGCCAGCCCAATGTTGAATATAAACCAAATTTGATCACATTCACATTTTCTCCTGACACACAAATTGACTATAAATACATAACGTTACCAATTAGTTTACCCTGACCAGATGGACAGCATACATAGCCTGTATGCAGCTGCTCTTATTAGTAGCCTACAGTTGATCAGACTGAAAGATTGTCTCCCCATACAGCATGTCAGATCTCATGTCAGATGTTTAGGTGTAGCCTAAGCTGCAGCAACATTAMTGTAATGAGTTTCTGCTTGTGTCTGTCCRGACTGAGTGATCATGTGTTATCATCTTTGCTAAATAAATACCSGAGGAAAGTGGAAAGCCTACTTGAGCGGGCAAAAAAACGCGCYGCATCAACYTCTCTCTTTAATCTAACTTTTAATGGATGATGCGACGAAAGCTATCAAATCATTCTGAATTGATTTCGACATCCCAGAAAATACAGTAGAAAGTTCCATATGTTCAGCAAGTAAAGCATTGTAATGTGCAATTTCCGCTGCAAGCTCCTTGTAGTTGCCCTTGGTAGTGTCAGTGATTTTCCTGTAGCCTTTGTGGTCGATGCAGGCACGCATAATAAAGCCATGAATAGCCATAGCATTAATCTCACCATCATGTTTATGAGAAAGCAACCAAAAACCAGGTTTCTCTTGTAATGGAAGGATTAGTGTGGAAAGCCAAGTTGAAGCCGACATTAGATGTTGTCATCCTCATAATAATCACACGTGGTAGCGTGAGTAGCGCAACACCCTTCCATTGAAGCGGTGGTAAACAAACAAAAGTGGCCACATCTCTAACAAAAATCGCATCAAAAATGAAATCACGGATAATTAGGAAGTAGGAGAACTTATAAATTGCCTACATTAATTCCAGGGACTTTTCAAGCATCAAATTGAGGAAATGTCAGATTTTCAAGGTAGGCCTATTCCAGTACTTGGATTTCTGAGCTTCAAATTCAGGTAGACTACTTCAAGCCCCTTGTATTGTTTAAAAKGACAGGTTTAACATGGCAACCAAAATGTATTTGTCATGTTATTTCATTACCATATCATATTGTGAAGAAGCCCACTAGGCTGTGTAATTTGTTGTCATTATATCTAGAATAATTCATATGAATAGCTTTGGGTGTTGYGCAATAGTTTATCCTACATAATTGCACACAGTAGACTCGGTGTCCAATCTGAGGCAAAAAAACATAKGAAAACATGAACTCTTGTCAAATCTAATGAGACCCTGCTGTAAATCAAGCAGACATCAACAGATGATCAACATCAATTCGCTAGGGATATTAGATCCAAGATGGATCCAGGCACAACTGTCTTCACCGGCGTAACCAATGAGACACCAAAATATCCTGGACATTCTGTTGTTGCATCTCATGCGCTACTGAGTCTAACAAAAACAGACCCCACAAACTTTTATCATCAATTTCTCTCAGCAAATCATCAGTAATTGGTGTAAGTGCTGTGCTTGTTGAATGTCCTTCCCTATAAGTGTGCTGCAAGACTGTTTGTTTGTTTACTGTAAAATAGCATTTTTTCCAAAAGTTTACTACGGGCTGGTAACAGGCTGATTGGTTGGCTATTTGAGCCAGTAAAGGGGTTTTTACTATTCTTAGTTAAGGTAATACTTTTTCTTCCCTCCAGGCCTGAGGGCACAAACTTTCTAGCAGGTTTAAATTGAATATATGGGAAAAAGGATGGCAATATCGTTCCCTTTTATCCACAGTAATTTTCCATCCAAGTTGTCAGACCCCGGTGGCTTGTCATTATTGATAAACAACCATTTTTTCACTTCGTCTACAATTTAAGTTATTCAAAATTACAATGCTTGTCTTTCATAATTTGGTCAGATATACTTGGATGTGTAGTGTCATATTAATTATATTTAGACAAGATTAGGAGGAGGATTTCCTCTACCTAGACACAGAGACAACATCTGATAGACAATAGAAATCACAGGGCTGAGTTTTGCTTTATACATGTTTGCATCATGCAGGCCTATGCAACTGTAGGCCTTATAAAGAACAATCTGTCATCACTATTATGTTGATTTATTCATTCCAGTTAATAATTTTGGATTGGAAACTAATAGGCAGCCTAGCACCCCATGTTGAATATACAAAATTTTGATCACATTCACTTTTCTCCTGACACACAAATTGACTATAAATACATAACGTTACCAATTAGTTTACCCTGACCAGATGGACAGCATACATAGCCTGTATGCAGCTGCTCTTATTAGTAGCCTACAGTTGATCAGACTGAAAGATTGTCTCCCATAAGCATGTCAGATCTCATGTCAGATGTTTAGGTGTAGCCTAAGCTGCAGCAACATTACTGTAATGAGTTTCTGCTTGTGTCTGTCCAGACTGAGTGATCAGTGTTGTTATCATCTTTGCTAAATAAATACCGGAGGAAAGTGGAAAGCCTACTTGAGCGGGCAAAAAAGCGCTGCATCAACTTCTCTCTTTAATCTAACTTTTAATGGATGATGCGACGAAAGCTATCAAATCATTCTGAATTGATTTCGACATCCCAGAAAATACAGTAGAAAGTTCCATATGTTCAGCAAGTAAAGCTTGTAATGTGCAATTTCCGCTGCAAGCTCCTTGTAGTTGCCCTTGGTAGTGTCAGTGATTTTCCTGTAGCCGTCGATGCAGGCACACATAATAAAGCCATGAATAGCCATAGCATTCATCTCACCATCATTTTTATGAGAAAGCAACCAAAAACCAGGTTTCTCTTGTAATGGAAGGATTAGTGTGGAAAGCCAAGTTGAAGCCGACATTAGATGTTGTCATCCTCATAATAATCACACGTGGTAGCGTGAGTAGCGCACACCCTTCCATTGAAGCGGTGGTAAACAAACAAAAGTGGCCACATCTCTAACAAAAATCGCATCAAAAATGAAATCACGGATAATTAGGAAGTAGGAGAACTTATAAATTGCTCCATTATTAGGGACTTTTCAAGCATCAAATTGAGGAAATGTCAGATTTTCAAGGTAGGCCTATTCCAGTACTTGGATTTCTGAGCTTCAAATTCAGGTAGACTACTTCAAGCCCCTTGTATTGTTTAAAAGGACAGGTTTAACATGGAACCAAAATGTATTTGTCATGTTATTTCATTACCATATCATATTGTGAAGAAGCCCACTAGGCTGTGTAATTTGTTGTCATTATATCTAGATAATTCATATGAATAGCTTTGGGTGTTGCGCAATAGTTTATCCTACATAATTGCACACAGTAGACTCGGTGTCCAATCTGAGGCAAAAAAACATAGGAAAACATGAACTCTTGTCAAATCTAATGAGACCCTGCTGTAAATCAAGCAGACATCAACAGATGATCAACATCAATTCGCTAGGGATATTAGATCCAAGATGGATCCAGGCACAACTGTCTTCACCGGCGTAACCAATGAGACACCAAAATATCCTGGACATTCTGTTGTTGCATCTCATGCGCTATCACAACAGCTGTTTGTCATTTGAATGTCATTCAAGATTCATTCCTGGATCAGATGATGGTGTGTAAAAAATATAATGGCATAATTTAACAGCTTAACACCAAATGTGCATCCAACAAGTATT
>NC_036859.1:6469131-6507237 GCF_002910315.2 Salvelinus sp. IW2-2015 | reverse complement strand
GTCAGCCCTGGCCTAGTATTCTTTGTTTTCTTTATTATTTTAGTTAGGTCAGGGTGTGACATGGGTATTTATGTGGGTTTTGTAGTGTCCAGGGTGATTGTAAGGTTTAGGGGGTTTATTTAGAGTAGTTGTATTTAATGTTTAGTATAGTTGTCTAGCTGTGTCTATGTTGGGTATAGTTGTCTAGGAAAGTCTATGGTTGCCTGAAGGGGTTCCCAATTAGAAGACAGCTGGTTTCTGTTGTCTCTGATTGGGAGCCATATTTAGGGTAGCCATGGGCTTTAGTTTTGTTGTGGGAATTGTCTATGTCTGAATGGTTGTAGCATGTGTGTGGCACTACGTTTATTAGCTTCACGGTCGTTATTGTTTGGTAGTTTGTAAGTGTTTTGTTTCGTTTTGCCTTCTATAATAAAAGAAGATGTCTTATTTTTCACACGCTGCGTTTTGGTCCTCCGTCTCTCACTTTGACGATCGTGACAGAATTCCCCACCATCATCGGATCAAGCAGCGTGGTGCAACACAACAGGACCCACCTACACTGGACTATTGGAATTGGGAGGAAATTCTGGACCCGTGAAATACCAGGAGAATATAAACGCCCCAAAGCTGAGCTGGAGGCAGCGAAGGCAGAGAGGCGGAGATATGAGGAGGCAGCAAGGAGACGTGGCTGGAAGCCTGAGAAGCCCGTGAGTACTACCCAAAATTTCTTGGGGGTGGCTAAGAGGTAGTGGCCAAGGGCAGGAAGGAGACCTGCGCCCACTTCCCAGGCTAACCGTGGAGAAGCGGGATGTACGGCAGACGCCGTGTTACGCAGTAGAGGCGCACGGTTGTCTCCTGTACGGTGCATAGCCCAGTGCGGGTTATTCCACCTCCCCGCACTGGTAGGGGCTAGATGGGCATTGAGATGAATTATTATTGAAGAACCACGTTAATGACAGTATCGATTTAGGTTATACGCATCAAGGTAAGGTGACTATTTTGGTTAGAAGCATTCGATTTTGCAATCACATACATTTTGGGGGATTTGWGTGCCCATGAAAACTGTTTTCACCCTGTAGCATAAGGACACACCAATTGTTAAGTAGTTACACTCTGATCACACCCCAGACAATGGATGCGCATACCCACACACACACACACACACACACACACACAAAACTCCCTCCCTTTCTCTGGCTGTTGCTTTACTGATGGAGTAATTTGCAGAGATTGTACTGTGGTCTCTGGGGTGCAGTGTGTATTAATTACCATCTATTAATCTGCGCCTGTTCAGCCTTTGAGCCTCGCCACTCCACAGCAGTGATGCGCTGCCAATGCTTCACAGCGTCTGTCACAGCCCTAATGCCTGTAATAGGCTCTATACGATAAGGGCTCTGAAGCTGAAACCTGTTCTTTGGCACAAAGAGGGCGCTGATCTGAGACTGAGCTTAACATTCACACCACACACTCTCTGAGAGAAATCCTAATGTCATCAATAGCCTCTCGCTCTGAACAATAGCTTTTCTACTGGCCGTACTGGCTCAGTCTTCTTTTTATACTGCCTCAGTGTTTCCTCCCACCATCTATTCCCTTTGACTATTTCTCTCTGCCTCTTCCCTCTCTGTCTTTGTTGCTCTCTTTTCTCTCGCCCTTTCATATGGCAGTTGAAAAAGAAAGTGACAGATAAAGGTGTTCATTAGAGAGCCAGGGTAGTTCCAACAATTCCAAAATAATTTTTGTTTCCTCCTCAAAACCACTTGAACAGATGAAACCACAGGCAAAGTAAACCGCAAGCAAAGCTTTAGTTTTCATGCACACTGCCTATGTAAACAGACTCAATTTGTGCACATTTATTTTACATCGGGGCTGTTAAATGTCGGTCCTGGAGGGCCGAAACACTTCTGGTATTCATCCTCTCTTTCTAATAAGGGACTAATTCAGACCTGAGACACCAGAGGGGTATACCATGAAGCAATCCAAGTCTACTCAGGGTTTTCTAAAGCTTGCCAGCTTCAGTTAGCTTTCCATTCCAGAGCCCTATACTATGTATGTGGTTTGTGGAGTTAGCGAGGTAACTTTGGTCAACTCTCAGTTCAACTCGGGATAACYGGTACCACGAAAGTGGCTCGCTCACCTTTTAGCCAGCTAAATTTCGATGGCAACGAATCCTTCAGAAATTACCGGCTCCCGGGCAGGCTACCTCAAGGCTAACTCCATTTATCCTGAATGAAGTGTTTGAGCCGCGAGTTGAAGACCAATGAAATCAGATTCCCGGCATCCCCTTCATTGGCGTCGGATTGCGTCGGCATCCCCTTCATTTGAGGAAGACAAATTATGAAATATTTTATTAATCAAATGTATTTTTTTGCATGTGTTAAAAAATAGTAATGTTAAAATATCACATTACACATTTTAATAATGACAGAATGCATTTGAACCTTCACACAGTTTAAAACGCTTGTATGACTTAATACAATTATTTTATCGACAGAYGTGTGAAAAGAGGTGCTTGGGCATTGATAAGCACACCAAAGACGGTATTAACGATAAGTAATAAAACAAAGAAGGCACTTCAACAAGCCTGCTGAATTTGCAAGATAACTTTTCTTTCATTGTGGATTTATGCCCTGTCATCACAAACAGGCACACTGTCCAATCTGCCATTATATTAAAATAGCACGTTCTATTTTCCTTATGCATTTTGCCATTTCTTTCAAGAAGCATTATACTGCAAATGACTATATTATTCTTAAAGTGGAACTGACAGTGTTTTATCTACTTTGCAGATATGAAACAATCATAATATTACAAAAAATATATAATTCCCAGTTTGCTACAAAACCAACTTTATAAAGAGGTTTTCAAAATAGGTTATATTTGCCTCAACATTCCATGACGTACACTAAGGCATTGTTGGCAGAATAGATTGATGCRGTTCAATGCATGATTAACACAGTATAATTCACCAACACATTTGTTGGTAGTCCAAAAAATATTGCTATCAGGTTGTAAATCACAGCTGGCCTGGTACATTGTTTGTTGCCTCCCTTCGGGATGCACCTTTTCAGTTTCAATGGCTAAATATTTTGGACAAAAATGGACAAACGTAACTAAGGCTGGGAATGACAATACAATCAAACTAGCAATGTTCACAAGTCAGTCATAACGTGGCTAATAGGCTAGCGTATCTATGTATGTAGCAAGCTAAAAATATGGCGCCTAATGTTAGCTAGCTACAGTAGCTAGCTGCTAGGAGGATGTCATGTAATTGGAGGAGTGGTGAGTGACTGACTTTTTTTTTGGTGGCTATGCAAAGCTAGAGATRCAGGTGTCATTTGGTTAGTGAGCAAGAACTTGAACGACTGTTATCCAGTTAGCAAATCTCTTGTGTTCGCAAATTCACTCTTGCTATAGCGCAGAATAACTGATGAATTTACAAACGCGCAACATCCAATGAATATGACCAGTGTCAGTAGATGTTGGCAAAGAAAGTAATAGTTAGTCACGAAAGATCTAGATAACATGTTAACAACCTAACCAGCTCTACTAGGGTGAGTAAAATGGTCAGAGTAAGGTGTTATCTCATTTGTGTCTGGAAGTAGCTAGCTAGCAAGCTAGCCAACTTTAGCCATTTAGCCTTGGGTGCATGGTTGGGACAAGCATGCRTTGTTGGAMGGCAAGCTACAGAAGGATGRGTAGGCTACAATTCCCCATCATTTATCCGTGCAATTTTGATGACCAACCAGCTGAAAAAGTTTGAGAGGGTTTATCTAATGTTCCTTCGTTAGATGTTAGCTCATATTTCTCTGGTTAGCATTAGCTGTTGTTCATTTTGTTGTTGATGTGCATAAGTGAGGGAGAGAGCCTACCTTTTCATAGTTGTTAGATCAATAGGACTGTAATGTTCCCAAATGTAAGAGGACTCCCAAGGGGTATTGACATATTTGCAGAAATCGTAACCATTCAGGTGTATTTTGTGGCTTTTGGCGAATGTATTCTAATGATCTAATGTCGTGCTGTTGCAACTTCCTGTAAACACACAGTCCAGTTCAAAGTGAATGATGGCAGGCCTCTGTGCAAATGGCTTGTTTGCATAAAGGCCTACTGTAGCTCTGATTGGCTATGACGCACTGGTCTGCGTAGACTCTGGTCCTGGACAAGGCAGATGATTTTATTAGATTTTATTTACTGCAGCGTCCACTAATTGTCCAAACTCACAGCTGGAAATCAGCTCTATATCACTCTATATTGCTCTAGAATTTTCACAAATGCCTTAGTATATGTAGCCTGGCAAAAGTAAACCCAGCACAGGACACAAACTCATTTGGGGTTGCTTATTCGGTCGAAGCTAAAATTTAAAATAGGATAACGTAGAAGGGAAATCACAGCGAGGTGAAGTCATCATAAAGTAAAGTTCAGTCTAAATCAGAATCAAGTGAAATAAATGTTAGTAAAGTAAAGTGTAAAGTGCATCCTCATCTCGTCCGTACAGCAGCTTCAAATARAGTTAGCAATCAACTCCACGATGTGGTTCTGAGAGCACTGGTATTCAGCTAGCAAGAAGCTAACATCCTCTTGTCAATCTATCTAAAGYAACGTTGGACCCACGATGGATTTCAACAGCTCTCCAGTGTAATTGCTTGCTCTCACTCTTTCACACTGTGCATGCACAATCCCATAACCGCTTGCACATATTATTTATGGATCTCTAAAGGGACAGTGCCATCAAGTGGATATAAATGAATACAGCTACGTGCTATTACCACCTGGCAACATATACATCATTCCCAAACATTCTAAGAATTTATGAATACGTGAAAATGATCATATCTAAGTGCTCGCTTGTCAATTTTTTTTTTTTAAGTGTCATATTCTTCTTGAGGGTGTATATGAACAGATTTCATTAAGATTTAATTTTGCTAAAATGCTGTCAGATCCACTTTAAGCTCCTATGATGGCAGTAGCTCAAGTTTATAGTTCATGCCAGTTGGTCGGAAAAAGTTTGTATGGAAAGTTAGTTTCATATAATCTGTTCCACTCATCAATGTCATTTACTGTCTCTAGCCTTTCAAGAGTGAAATGTTTCGGTGCACAGAAACATCAGAACACCATGAACTACAAACTCTGTTTATTTCCTTCTGTTGACGCTTTCCTTTGTTCATACTCCCGCGTTGTCGGAGATCCGTGTCTACAGCATTCGGAAAGTATTCAGCCCTTGACAACGCAGAAGTGGCTTCAGGACAAGTCTCTGAATGTCCTTGAGTGGCCCTGCCAGAGCCCGGACTGAACCCGATCGAACATCTCTGGAGAGACCTGATATTGGTGTGCAGCAACTCTCCCCATCCAGCCTGACGAGCTTGAGAGGATCTCAGTGAAGAATGGGATAAACTCCCCAAATACAGGTGTGCGAAGCTTGTAGTGTCATACCAAAGAAGACTTGAGAATGTAATCGCTGGCAATGGTGCTTCAACAAAGTACTGAGTAAAGGGTCTCATACTTATGCAAATGTGATATTTGCAAAAATGTCTAAAAACCTGTTTTTGCTTTGTCATTATGGGGTGTGTAGATTATTATTTAATAATTTTTAGAATAAGGCTGTAAAGTAACAAATTGAGGACAAAGGCAAGTGGTACGAATACTTTCCGAATGCATGTATGTGTCTGTGTCTGTCATTTGTGTTGTGCATCAAAGCGTGCGCACCTTTCTATTGCTAGAAGTTACTGGGTTGCCGCCATTTGCCAGTTCCATTCACCTAACAATTCATGGATTAATCAAATCAAATTTATTTATATAGCCTTTCAAACATCAGCTGATATCTCAAAGTGCTGTAAAGAAACCTAGCCAAAAACCCCAAACAGCAAGCAATGCAGGTGTAGAAGCACGGTGGCTAGGAAAAACTCCCTAGAAAGGCCAAAACCCATCCCCTCCTAGGACGGCATGATAGAGCACCAGTACCAGTGTTCAGCCCCTGTAATAGGGTTAGAGGTAGAGAATCCCAGTGGAGAGAGGGGAACGGCCAGGCAGAGACAGCAAGGGTGGTTTTGTTGGCTCCAGAGCTTTCCGTTCACCTTCACACTCCTGGGCCAGACTACCATCAATCATATGACCCACTGAAGAGATGAGTCTTCAGTAAAGACTTAAAAGTTGAGACCGAGTCTGCGTCTCTCACATGGGTGGGCAGACCATTCCATAAAAATTGAGATCTATAGGAGAGCCTGCCTCCAGCTGTTTGCTTAGAAATTCTAGGGACAAAGGAGGCCTGCGTCTTGTGACCGTAGCGTACGTGTAGGTATGTACGGCAGGCACAACTCGGAAAGATAGGTAGGAGCAAGCCCATGTAACGCTTTGTAGTAACAGTAAAACCTTGAAATCAGCCCTTGCCTTAACAGGAAGCCAGTGTAGGAGGCTAGCCACTGGAGTAATATGATCAATTTTTTTGGTTCTAGTCAGGATTCTAGCAGCCGTATTTAGCACAACTGAAGTTTATTTAGTGCTTTTCCGGGTAGCCGAAAGTAGAGCTTGCAGTAGTCTAACCTAGAAGTAACAAAAACATGGATACATTTTTCTGCATCATTTTTGGACAGAAAGTTTCAATTTTTGCAATGTTAATCAGATAGAAAAAAGCTGTCCTTGAAACAGTCTTGATATGTTCGTCAAAAGAGAGATCAGGGTCCAGAGTAACGCCGAGGTCCTTCACAGTTTATTTGAGACGACTTTACAACTATCAAGATTAATTGTCAGATTCAACAGAAGATCTCTTTGTTTCTTGGGACCTAGAACGAGCATCTCTGTTTTGTCCGAGTTTAAAAGTAGAATTTTTTCAGCCTCCACTTCTTATGTCTGAAACACAGGCTTCTAGCGAGGGGCAATTTTGGGGCTTCACCATGTTTCATTGAAATGTACAGCTGTGTGTCATCCGCATAGCAGTGAAAGTTAACATTATGTTTTCGAATGACATCCCCAAGAGGTAAAATATATAGTGAAAACAATAGTGGTCCTAAAAACGGAACCTTGAGGAACACCGAAATGTACAGTTGATTTGTCAGAGGACAAACCATTCACAGACTGATATCTTTCCTGACAGAAAGATCTAAACCAGGCCAGAACTTGTCCGTGTAGACCAATTTGGGTTTTCAATCTCTCCAAAAGAATGTGTGATCGATGGTATAAAAAGGCAGCACTAAGGTCTAGTAGCACGAGGACAGATGCAGACCTCTCGCGTCTGACGCCATTAAAAGGTCATTTACCACTTCACAAGTGCAGTCTCAGTGCTATGATGTCTAAAACAAGATCTAAAGCATTTCTATATCATTGTTTGTCTTCAGGAAGTCAGTGGATTGCTGGTCAACAGCTTTTTTCTAATTTTTTGAAGGAGAATGGAAGATTCGATATAGGCCGATAGTTTTTTTATATTTTCTGGGTCAAGGTTTGGCTTTTTAAGAGAGGCTTATTACTGCCTTTGAGTTTGGTAACATCCGGTGGATAGAGAGCCGTTTATTATGTTCAACATAGGAGGGCCAAGCACATGAAGCAGCTCTTTAAGTAGTTTAAGTTGGAATAGGGTCCAGTATGGCAGCTTGAAGGTTTAGAGGCCATGATTATTTTCATCATTGTGTCAAGAGAATATAGTACTAAAACTTAAGTGTCTCCTCTTGATCCTAGGTCCTGGCAGAGTTTGTGCAGACTCAGGACAGCTGAGCTTTGGAGGAATACGCAGATTAAAGAGGAGTCCGTAATTTGCTTTCTAATGATCATGATCTTTTCCTCAAGAAGTTCATGAATTTATTATTGCTGAAGTAAAGCATCTCACTTGGGGAATGCTGCTTTTAGTTAGCTTTGCGACAGTAATACAAAATACATTTTGGATTGTTCTTATTTTCCTCAATTAAGTTGGAAAAATAGGATGATCGAGCAGCACTGAGGGCCTCTTCGATACTGCACGGTACTGTCTTTCCAAGCTAGTCGAAGACTTCCAGTTTGGTGTGGCGCCATTTCCGTTCCAATTTTCTGGAAGCTTGCTTCAAGCTCGGGTATTTTCTGTATACCAGGAGCTAGTTTCTTATGACAAATGTTTTTTAGTTTTTAGGGTGCAACTGCATCTAGGGTATTCCGAGGTTAAATTGAGTTCCTCAGTTAGGTGGTTAACTGATTTTTTGTCCTCTGACAGTCCTTGGGGTAGGCAGAAGAGTCTGGAAGGGCATCAATGTCATGTTTTGTCTTTGATCATCATGTCTTGTCCTGTGCTCCTCTCTGCTGGTCTTTAGGTTCTTCCTCTCTATCCCTCTCTCTCCTTCCCTCCCTCTCTCCCTCCCGCTCTCTCTCTCTATCGTTCCGTTCCGCTCCAGCTGTTTCTCATTCTCTAACGACCTCATTTACTCTTTCACCCTGTCCCTATTTGCCCTCTGATTAGAGTCCCTATTTCTCCCTCTGTTTTCCGTTCTTGCCTTTGTCGGATTCTTGTTTGATGTTTGCTGTTCTGTGTCTTGTTCCGCCCTTGTCGTGTTTTGCCTTCTTCAGACTGCGTGTGAGCAGGTGTCCTGTCAGCTACGGCTGTGCCTTCCTGAAGCGACTCCAGTCTGTGGTCGCGTCTCCAGTCGTTCCTCTCTACTGACGAGAGGATTTCAGTTTCCTGTTTTGGATTTACTTTTAAATATATCCAGGAGAATTATGTTTGTTTTAGACTGGAATAAAGACTTGTTCTATTACGTCGCTTTTGGGTCCTCATTCCCAGCATAAACATCAAAGGAATTTTGTGTTGTCTGAGAATTTATAGCACGACTTTTGAAGCTCCTTGGTTGGGGTCTGAGCAGATTATTTGTTGCGATTGCAAACGTAATAAAATGGTGGTCTCCGATAGTCCAGGATTATGAGGAAAACTTAAGATCTACAACATTTAATCCATGCAAACAAACTAGGTCAGAGTATGACTGTGGAAGTGAGTAGGTCCAGAGACATGTGGACCAAAACCCACTGAGTCGATGATGGCGTCCTGAAGCCTTTTTGGAGTGGGTCTGTGGACTTTTCCATTGTGAATATTAAAATCACCAAAAATGTGAATATTTTCATCTGCTATGACTACAATTATGTTTGTTTAAGGTGGTGCCCCAATTTAAAGTGTACATAGAGGTGGTCATCTGTTTTAGACAAAATATACAGTACAGTCAAAAGTTTGTACAACACTCATTCCAGGGTTTATATTTTTACTATTTCTCTAATTGTAGAATAATAGTGACAACATCAAAACTATGAAATAACACATATGGAATCATGTAGTAACCAAAAATTGTTTAAAAAATCTAAATATTTGTTATATTTGAGATTCTTAGCCACCCTTTCCCTGGTGACAGCTTTGCACACTCTTGGTATTCTCTCAACTAGCTTAATGAGGTAGTCACCTGGAATGCATTTCAATTAACAGGTGTGCCTTGTAAAGTTAATTTGTTGAATTTCTTCCCATCTTAAAGTGTTTGAGCCAATCAGTTGTGTTGTGACAAGGTAGGGGTGGTATACAGAAGATAGCCCTATTTGGTAAAAAGACAAGTCCATATTATGGCAAGAACAGCTCAAATAAGCAAAGAGAAATGACAGTCCATCATTACTTTAAGACACGAAGGTCAGTCAATTCGGAAAATTTCAAGAACTTTGAAAGTTTCTTCAAGTGCAGTTGCAAAAAACGAAATTGCAGCCCAAATAAATGCTCACATAGTTCAATAACAGACACATCTCAACTGTTCAGAGGAGACTGCGTGAATCAGGCCTTCATGGTCGAATTGCTGCAAAGAAACCACTACTAAAGGACAACATATAAGAAGAAGACTTGATTGGGCCAAGAAACATGCGCAATGGACATTAGACAGGTGGAAATCTGTCCTTTGGCCTGATAGTCAACACATTTTTTTTCTGTTTCCAACCGCTGTGGCTTTGTGAGACGCAGAGTAGGGAATGGATATCTCCGCATGTGTGGTTCCCACCGTGAAGCATGGCGGAGGAGGTGTGAAGGTGCTTTGCTGTGACACTTGTCTGTGATTTTTATATTTATTTCAAGGCACCATTAACCAGCATAGCTACCACAGCATTTTTGCAGCGATACACCATCCATTTGGTTTGCACTTAGTGGTACTATACATTTGTTTTTCAACAGGGCAATGATCCAAGCAACCTCCAGGCTGTGTAAGGGCTATTTGACCAAGAAGGAGAGTGATGGAGTGCTGCATCAGATGACCTGACTTCCACAATCACCCCCACTCAACCCAATTGAGATGGTTTGGGATGAGTGAAGGTAAAGCAGCCAACAAGTGCTCAGCATATGTGGGAACTCCTTCAAGACTGTTGGAAAGGCACTCCAGGTGAAGCTGGTTGCCAAAGAGAATGCCAAGAGTGTGCAAAGCTGTCATAAAGGCAAAGAAGAATCTCAAAATATAAAAATATTTGATTTTTTGGTTACTACATGATTCCATGTGTGTTATTTCATAGTTTTGAGTCTTCACTATTATATACAATGTAGAAAAACTCTTGAATGAGTAGGTGTCCAAACTTTGACTGGTACTGTATATACAAACATCCATGAGATGTCTTGCTTTCTCTACCGTCTCTGCTGTTGGTCAACAGCAGATTTGATTGGCCCTGCCCAGCTGCCCTACATCCTCCTTTCTGATGCTCCTCTCCATTACTCCAGTACAGTCAGTGCACTTCTCTAATGACAGAGCTCCTTTTCAGCTGCTCTTCAGCCAGGCTCTAAAGCAGGACCTGCCGCTCCCCTCTCTGCTTCTTTTCTCTCCTCCTTCTCCCTCCCTTTTCCTCTCACTTCTTTCCTCTCCTCTCCTGTCACCGCKGGTGTCCACTCAGCACAGGGTCTTATTACGTGGTTATCAGCCACCCCACCAACACCTGTGCCTGCTACTCCAGTATCAAGTACTGCCAGCTCTAATGACTGGGGCTGTCATTACCTAGGGACATCATTTTCCTCGCCCCAACTCATCACCAGAGAAAGAGACAGGCATACACTGTACACACACTCACACATACACACACCTACCCACCTACTCTATTCACCCTCACATGTACTCCAATAATCTACCTCTTCATTCTTTGCTGACTCAATCCTCTTCCCTTCAAGAACTACACCTGCTGCCACAACACAGAAAAAAGAAGCCTGCCAGGATCCTCTGGAGGCTCTATTAATAAGATCAATGAGCAGCAATGCAAGGCCTGAACTTGATGGAAAACAATGTAGCTTCACACTAACGTAACCAGAGAACAGTGCGGCAACACACCATGAATGTGGATGTGTCAGCCCACCTCTGGGACAGTTGCTCATTACAGGCCACTGCATGTCAAGCCCCAAAACTCTCTATTCTGCCCTTTATTCCCAGGCGTCACTTCTCTGCTTTCCTCTCCTCCGGTGGGAGAATGGTGGATGGATCACCACMCAGATGAGATGTCTGAACAGTCGTCCGCCTGAGGCCTGAGTGAGAATTTCTGTATTTTCCCACAGAACTAGGGAGGGTATGTACATATGGACAGTACATGCAGTGGTTTGTGGGAGATCAAAGGTGGGAAGTAGACAAATAGAGAGAGAGAGCAGAGTGAAAAATATCAAAGAGAACAAATGCATTGATTTCGACCTGTATCAGAGGAGGCCTGGAGTTTCAGTTGTTATACCTTCTATCTACCCCAACATGTCCTGGACACTACTGCTGAATAATATCAATCAGATGATAGTCCAGTCTTGAGATGTATTATTCAGGAATGCTCATCTATAACCATCCTTACAGGCCTATAGAAATGTCATTTCAGAGCCAAGGAGGTGGTCAATTGTTTGTACACGTTACTTCTTCACTTTCATTTTATTCCATCAACCAAATTTGACCAACTCCCACAGAAACGTCCTTTCACACGTMTGCCCTTGGTCTGAACATTAGAATATTTGAACATTCTAATTTCCGGAACACTGCCCCCCTCTGAGTGTTCCGTTACTCCATATGCGGAATCCTCCTAGATTAGAACAGTTTATCCCACTCTGCTGGAGGCAGATTCGTGATTCCCCATCACTAATCTACAGCATTCTGAAGAGATCTGCATTGAATGGCTTTACCCTCACTCTCTCCCGGGAAAAACGCTCCGGAGGCGGTGCAGAAAAAAATCCAGAAGCAGTGATTCATACTCCACTTCTTTTTTTTTTACAGGCTTTGCCTGCCTTCTTGTCAGGTTTTGTGATGACTGTAACTCTCCTCCATTTTTCTATCCCTCCATCATCATCATCATCCCTTCATCCATCCCAGTTCCGTATTCCTCCTTTTCTTCAAATGTTTTAGAAGTGCTATGTCCTCTGGTCTTAAATCCCTGCATGTTACTGAGGCAGGCTTGAGGGATGAGAAGGCATGATAAGTTAAAATACCAAAATAAACACTATWTATTTATACTCTTTTCTATTTTAATTCCCTCTTAATAATCACAGGTACAAACTTTAGACAGTATTGGTACAAACCGTAAATGGAGCATATCCGGCACAATGGTTAATGCACTGTCACATTGCAAATTGCTGTTACAGCCATTATCACTACAATCTGTGGCTGCGTTCCTCATCGTCAGACTGTCGCTGACTGTTCRACAATAGAGTTAACAATTAACAGTCACACTTACTTAGTCTGTGAAGTCATCATACCCTCTAACTGGCAGCCAGGTAATAAGAGCTAATGGGATTTTACGCTTCATACTGTCCCGTAGGGAGGCAGGGCATAGAGAGGGTCGAACATGGTGGTTGACAGACACAGTCACTTTGCCCTCTGCGCTATTTCTTCATTACATAAGGTCAAAAGCGGCAGATTCAGAAGCGCCACATCCAACCCGAGCACGCCCATTTGAGAGAATTTGAGACAAAGGGAGTTCGGAGGCTTTGTTAGCCCACTTTACCCAAAACTATTTCCGTATGGGTCTTCCGTAGACCTTGAAACAGTCCCAAGACKTTGGGACAAACTTGGAAGACTTCTCCCTACTGTACTCCCGAGTGGTGCAGCGGTCTAAGGCACAGCACCTCAGTGCTAGAGGCATCATTACAAACCCTGATTCGATTCTGGGCTGTATCACAACCGGCCATGATCGGGAGTCCCATAGGGCGGCACACAATTGCCCCAGCGTCGTCCAGGTTAGGGGGGGGGGTTGGCCGGGGTAGGCCGTCATTGTAAAATAAGAATTTGTTCTTAACTGACTTGCCTGGTTAGATAAAGGTTCAATTAAAACATTTTAACTCACAGCATTGACAAGAGAAAGTCACTCTGATTTCTCTGGTTATTTCAATCGGATTAAATTAGGGGAAAAACACACAATCTTGTTGATCAAACGAATAACTCAGTCCGCTCTCCGGTTCTTACGAGGTCATATCCTGAGGACTAATCAATGATGACAAGCCAACTAAGCGAMACAAAAAAAATGTGCACTTGGTCAATTAAGTCAGTAAGATTTCTGCATTAAAACTTCCAATGCAAACATTCCATCAATGTACAGTATGGATATGAGATAGACTGCAGCATATACAGTAGTGCATAATGCCTGGTATAGAATCTCAGGGTCATTCAACGAGTCTTAGAGGAAAACCAAATAACGAGTCTTAGGGGGCCAAATAAATAACAACACCCTGTTCCTTATGTAGTGCACTACCATGCAGACGGATCAATAGCAGTACACTATAGGGGGAGTAGMATTTCCAAGTAGTACCTTATCTGAAGAATAGGGTGTAATTTGAGCCACAGATCCTGTCCACTGTACCCGATAGAGGGTGACCACTGGCAGGCACCGTCCGGATCACATGCATTACCAAGAACTGCTCAGCCACCAACAACATCACTACTCAGCCTTCCTCCCCACTAGCTAATCCTGCTTCCCAGCTCGTTTCTCCCGTACCCCAAATCCTGTCCCAAAGCCTCCCCCATCCCTTCCAAAACCCCCTCCAACACTGTCACCAAAACAAATTATTCAGCATTTTCTCATTTTTCTTGAGTTAATATTGCGTATCACAAAAGGACACACRTCGAAATGTGCATATTCTCTCTAAATGTGACTATTAGGTAACACAGCTGACTGAAATGCACTGGATACTTCCACCACCTGAATCAGCCCCAGCTTGGCCTCTACTGTACCTCTGGCCTTGTACAGCTCCCTGGTGGCCGATTCTGCAAATKACACCCTCATTTTGGCAGGCTACTGAAATAATGAGCGAAGGATTTTAAGTTTACGAATGTGTCTTTCGTAGAAGGGCTGAAGATGTAACATGCGTTTCCCAAAACACCACGCAGAGAGAACGTTCGCTCAAGTGCGTAGTTGAGGCGTGTCGTGTAATGATAGGATCAAAAGGACGGTAGCGATGCTCTATGATCAGTCTTTTCCATTCAAATCATACTTTAACATTAGAATTATTCCACAATACTGACGACGGATCAGCTCATGGAGAGATTATCACCTACAGGCCTAGGCATATGGCTGCAAATATTGCGGTTTATCGTAGGCTACCATATAATAACGCACTAAATCACCGATTTGGCACACATTGTTACACATCATGAAATAAATTGAGGCAGAAATTAGACAGTAGCCTACAATTAGCAAAATAKAATAAATTGATTGAACATGACATTGATTTCAATATGATTATTTAGCAAGCGTTGTTAAGTGCAACTTTAGAAACTATGGTTTTGGTGAAACAGCTCTGAGATTTAACAAAGGTTCCAACGATTAATTTAGCCATAAGATGCTTTTGGGAAACCGGGCCCAGTTGTCACCCATAAAGCTTGATACAAATAAAACATCTTAGTGTTGACCCAAAATATCAAAGTCGAATTCTAAGCATCCATGGGTAACTTAATTCATAAATAAGGAAATWATTGACTCAGGTGGGTTCATGCTGGTCTGAAACAAAAGCCTGCATACAAAGCAACCCTGCAGCATCAAGAGCGGCCATTCCTGATTTAGCATAACCCGCCTTGCTTTCTCCCCCCATCCCTCTTTCTCTCTCTGGATTTGGCAGCTGGCATGTAGTCCACCCAGCCTTGTTCAACCCCACTGGCTGACACAAAATGCTTTTTATTTTTTATTTCTCTAGGCTGCACCTGTGCTTGGCTGTCACCCTCCACACAGAGGATGTCTCTACCACCACCCCAGCCCTGCTACGGGACAACTGCTCGTGATAAAGGTCCTTGGTGTTTTCTGGGGGACGCCTCATGTCGAACCAGGTAAGACACACACCGTCTGAGTTCAAGGGTTAGAATCGTCCATGTCATTGGAGTGACAAGCTGCTACCAMAGCTAGAACATCAATGTATCTCTGCAATTCTGTGTATCTAGAATGTCTCTGTCTATAGTTTGGACCAGGGGTTCTTAAACTTGTTCAGCCTGGGACCTAAATTCGAAATTCTGTGTTTTCCTGGGACCTAAGCTTAGGAAAATATGCAACTGTATTTCAATATCAGTACATGTCATTGCCCTTATGCCTAAAACAAATGCAATACAGACAAATAACAAATAAAGTAAATATAAAATAGCTATTCATGTTTATTTCCCCCCCATTAAAAACACTCCTACATATCTGTCTAGGTTGGAACGGTTGCTGTTAAAATACAATAAATCATTTTCCTTCTGAGCTGGAAAAAACGGATTGATGACATGACACAGATGTATAACATTACACAAACACACACACAGGCTCCGTTTTTGACAGTGCAACCCTAAGTAACAGTACAGATGAAAAATGATCAGGCCTACTGTACATCTTACTGTAGAACGTATGGTTGAAAACAAATCTAGGTTGGAACTGTTGTTAAAATACAATAAATCATTTGTATTCTGAATTGGAATTAACTGACTGATCACATCACACAGATCTAGACTAGAAAACACACACTATCCTAATGAGAGGTGTGTGGCTGGTTTAACTTTTCAACAAGCATGTCAATTCTGGGCTCAGTTTTGGACACTGCAACCCTGAGGTCGTCCTCAGCATTGAGTCTGTTTCTGTACTTGTTTATTAAGTACGCCAGAGTTGAGAACCYTGACTCACACAGGCATGTGGTGACAAACTGGATCAGAACATCTACTGMTTTCTCAGTCAGGCAGGAGACCGCTTCCTGCTGTAGATGAGCAACCCAGAACTGTGTGAGTGTGTTTGCCTCAAAAAGCATCTTGCTTCAATCAGTTTATTCCAGTTCAGACAAAAAATATTACTTGTATTTTAACCGCAATAGTTGTAACCTAGATGTGTTTTCACCAATCATTTTTACAGTAAGAGGTACAGTTGGTCTGATCATTTTTCATCTTCATAAACTCAGCAAAAAAAGRAACGTCCACTTTTCAGGACCCTGTCTTTCAAATATCATTTGTAAAAATCCAAATAACTTCACTGTAAAGGGTTTAAACATTGTTTCCCATGCTTGTTCAATGAACCATGAACAATTACAGTTTTTCTCAATTGCTAAAACGCCATTTCTGAAACCTTGCTCCATTTCCTGAAAACATTAAACCTCATCTTCAAGCACTATTTACATACCCTCTGACTCCTCTCGCAAAATGAAACATTCGCCTCAAAACAGTTTTACCTGTGTTCAAAATCAAACACTGCTCTCAAATCATAAACAAAGTGATCAACATGATATACACTCTCAAGCAGTCTGTAAACAATACACCGAAAAATAGAAAACACATTGTTCAAAACATACAATTCTCAGGGAGAAGTACATTTTTAATTAAAAAAAATATTCATATTTTTCCGTCATTGTCTTTTGATGAACGAAAACATGTTCTATCATAGTAGCTCAAAATTGATCAGAAATTACTACTCTGCTTTGCTCATTGCAATTTTGTTTTTTGTTCTTCCTCCTCCTTGTACCCCTATTTTTACAGTACTGTACCCTGCATCTCACAAACTTGTCCTTTGTCTCTGTGATACTGTAATTCTTGTTCTTTGTTGATATGAACCTGCAACCAGTCAAAATCTATTGAGCAGTCAGTACTGTTAATAAATGGAAAGCACAATGTTCAGGGCCATACAATTTGTCCATTGTACGGTATACAGCCTACAATGCACTGTACTACAGTCTACAATACTAAAAGGGACAAAAATCAAAGGAGTAAACATGTGATCAATGTGCTTCTTCTTGTCGACATCACAAGCAATATTGTCCCTCCTGAGGCAACGGGGGAAGAAGCCTCTTGTGTGCCGTATCCAGCCCTGACATGATTCCTCACCTATATCACCACAGGCTAAATCCATGGCTTGCAGCAGATTTACTCTGGTGTAGGGTTGTCTATCATACACTTTCCATCTCCAAGAGGAGAAAAACTCCTCAATCGGATTCAGGAAAGGCGAGTATGGAGGGAGGTACAAGTTCATAAACTGCCCATTGATGTTAAACCATTCCCTTACCTGAGCAACTCGGTGGAAACTGACATTGTCCCACACTATCACATAGGTGGGAATGGGATTCTCATT
Organism: Salvelinus sp. IW2-2015; assembly: GCF_002910315.2. NCBI lineage: Eukaryota > Metazoa > Chordata > Actinopteri > Salmoniformes > Salmonidae > Salvelinus > Salvelinus sp. IW2-2015. The sequence goes on along the minus strand of NC_036859.1, from coordinate 6,489,783 downwards.
TAGCTCTTGACCCTGCTGCTCTTGAACCTGCTGCTCAAATAAAATATMTCTTAGATTGGCAATAAATCTTAGAAGGTGCTGGGTGTTATATGGCCCGAGTGTAACATGGTGATGTAGAACACCATGGTTGCTGATAGCAGCACAGATTGTGACATTGCCACCTCGTTGACCAKGGACYTCAACAATGGCCYGCTGTCCAATCATGTTTCGGCCTCTCCTTCTCTTTGTTAGATTGAAGCCTGCTTCATCGACAAAGATGAACTCATGGGGTCTGTCCAAGGATTCCAAGTCAAATATYGTCTGTGTAGAAATACAATATACTGTATGTAGGATTTTGTAAGTCGTACAGAGACAGTGCTATACTGTAGAGTACAATTAGGCTTCTGATTCACATACATTGTATGTACTGAAGAGTAATGTCATTCACATAGTATGTGTTAGTACTGTAGACAATCTGGATTACAGTAAATGTTTCTGAATGTACACTTACTTGCACATTCTGAGCTCGCAGTTCTTTCACCCTTGGTGAGTTGCGCTCAAAAGGTACTCTGTATACTTGTTTCATTCGCATCCTGTTACGATGGAGGACACGGTCAATTGTGGAAATTCTCACACTGTCGATTCCCTGGAAGTGTGTGTTGTCTTGTATCACTCGTTCCTGGATTTCTCTGRGTCGTATTGCATTATCTTGAAGGACCATGCCAACTATAACGGCCTCTTGCTCCCAAGTGAATATAGCTGTCCTTCCACCTGCATCTGGCAGCCTTGTAATTCTACAAAAAGTAGTTGTGCAGTTACAAAACATATTCATGCAGTACAATACATAGTGATTAACTTTACAAATGTCTATTGAAACAGCTGCATATAGTGTAGTATAGTAAATTTGCAATTACAAAAATACAGTAGTATACTGTACCTGTTCTCTTCTCTGAATGTCCTTACTATGGTGGACACAGAAAATCGGCTCAAATTGGGTTGCACTCTAAGTCCTGCTTCCCTCATTGTCAGTCCATGGACAAGAACATGGTCTATAACTGTTGCTCGAATTTCATCAGATATTTCCACTCTTTGTCTTCCTTTTCGTCCTCCTCTTCCTTGCCCTCCTCCTCATCGCCCACCTCGCATACGCACTCGTCCTCATCCTCTCACATTGTTTCTTCTATCCATTCTCAGACTTTCTCCTTCCCACCTTCAACAACCTGTTTGCTCTCTGAACTGGCTTATATTGGTTGTGTCRCATCATTTGAAACAGGTTAAATCMATTTTGAGTGGTTGTGTTCAATCAATGACATGTGTTCTCTATTTKTATKTGATTGTTGCCRCTTGTGTTTACCAGTATGGATGACATGTGCATTAGAGTGCAGAATGTGTTTTGAGAATGAGAATGTSTTTAGAGTTTTGCTGAAAAGTCTAAGTGAGATCTGCAAATTGTGTTTTACCATGTGAAATGGTTTAAGGCATTGACAACAGACTGCATAATTAGCTAAATGAGTCCAGGCAACTGAGAACTTTGTTCAGCCAATGGGTTTTAGTGTTTTAGCAATTGAGAAAAACTGTAATGAACATGCACCTGTGGAACGGTCGTTAAGGCACTAACAGCTTACAGACGGTAGGCAATTAAGGTCACATTTATGAAAACTTAGGACACTAAAGAGGCCTTTCTACTGAAAAACACCACAAGAAAGATGCCCAGGGTCCCTGCTCATCTGCGTGAACGTGCCTTAGGCATGCTGCAAGGAGGCATGAGGACTGCAGACGTGGCCAGGGCAATAAATTGCAATGTCCGTACTGTGAGACACCTAAGACAGCGCTACAAGGAGACAGGACAGGACAGCTGATCGTCCTCGCAGTGTCAGACCACGTGTAACTCACACCTGCACAGGATTGGTACATCTGAACATCCACACCTGCGGTACAGGTACAGGGATGGCAACAACAACTGCCCGAGTTACACCAGGAACGCACAATCCTCCATCAGTGCTCAGACTGTCCTAATAGGCTGAGAGAGGCTGGACTGAGGGCTTGTAGGCCTGGTGTAAGCAGGTCCTCACCAGACATCACCGACAACAAGTCGCCTATGGGCACAAACCCACTGTCACTGGACCAGACAGGACTGGCAAAAAGTGCTCTTCACTGACAAGTCGCGGTTTTGTCTCACCGGGGGTGATGGTCGGATTCAGGTTTATCGTCGAAGGAATGAACATTACACCGAGGCTGTACTCTGAGCGGGATCGATTTGGAGGTGGAGTGTCCGTCATGGTCTGGGGCGGGTGTGTCAGAGCATCATCGGACTGAGCTTGTTGTCATTGCAGGCAATCTCAACGCTGTGCATTACAGGAAGACATCCTCCTCCCTCATGTGTACCCTTCCTGCAGGTTCATCCTGACATGACCCTCCAGCATGACAATGCCATCAGCCATACGCTCGTTCTGTGCGAGATTTCCTGCAAGACAGGAATGTCATGTTCTGCCATGGCCAGCGAAGAGCCCGGATCTCAATCCATTGAGCACGTCTGGGACCTGTTGATGGAGGGTGAGGGCTAGGGCCATTCCCCCAGAATGTCAGGGAACTTGCAGTGCCTTGGTGGAAGAGTGGGGTAACCTCTCACAGCAAGAGAACTGGCAAATCGGGATGCAGTCCTCTTATTGCAGCTGGTAGCCACACCAGATACTGACTGTTACTTTTTGATTTTGACCTCCTCTTTGTTCAGGGACACATTATTCCATTTCTGTTAGTCACATGTCTGTGGAACTTGTTCAGTTTATGTCTCAGTTGTTTGAGTCTTATGCTCATACAAATATTTACACATGTTAAGTTTGCTGAAAATAAACGCAGTTGACACAGAGACGTTTTCTTTTTTGTTGAGTTTATATACTGTTACTTAGGGTTGCACACTATCAGTAGCTAGCTAGCTTGCTTGCTTTGGCTAACGTTAGCTATTAGCTGTGTACAACGGAATTGTTTGAAAGAGGACTCACTTTTACTACTATGAGAGATAGTACTCCCTTATTTCTGCTTATCATCATCACCTGTTATAAAAGGACACCATGCCATGCTAGAGTGAGTAAAATAGTCTGAGGTGTTCTCTCATTTGTGTCTGGAAGTAACCAGTGTAACCGATGTGAAATGGCTATCTAGTTAGCGGTGGTGTGCGCTAGTAGACTTTCAATCGGTGACGTCACTTTCTCTGAGACCTTGAAGTAGTGGTTCCCCTTGCTCTGCAAGGGCCGCGGCTTTTGTGGAGCGATGGGWAACGATGCTTCGAGGGTGACTGTTGTTGATGTGTGCAGAGGGTCCCTGGTTCGCGCCCGGGTCGGGGCGAGGGACGGACTAAATTTAATTAAACTGTTACACCAGCAAGTTAGCCAGTTAGCTTCAGTGCTTGACTGCGGGTTGTGAGGTCAAAACACTCGGGTCAACCTTACTCATCCATTGTACGCTCCGAATATACAAAAAGGACATTCTGACAACTCTGAATTTACGAACGCGCACTCTGGCACTCCAGATTGAATTTACGAACACACCCCAAGAGAGAGAAACTCATCGCTGTATTTGCGTTTCATGATGATTGAGCTCAGTCAAAATGTGTGGCTAGCTTGACTCCATTTGATGGCAGTGAGTGATGGCGAGTAGGAATGACAAGTCAKTGSCCKACAGCACATCATCTGYTGCTGAACGACAACGCTGCAGCGTGTGGGTCGCGGAGTGATCTTCAAGAAAACTGCAGAAAAAATATCTGGTAAACCGYGAAGCACACGGGCATTTCCCTCCCACTCSGCMGCTGCCAAACTGACACTGCTGCTAAGCAGAGAGCGCACTGAACAGAGCGCATTTGCACTAGGCCAAATCAATTCCAGTAATTCATGAAATATTGATACATTTACTCTAACACTTCGCGGTCTGTGACCGACTTTGAGGGTCGCGACCCATACTTTTAAAGAAAGGCTGCTGTAACCACATCGCGACCCACAATTAACAGGGTCCGGTGGACGACATATACTATTTAAGAAAGTTTGCTTGGACTCATCCCTATTTTTTAGGACTGTTATAACAATTATATTCAGGGTTAGATCAGAAATGTAAGTCCTTCAACTATGGCTTCAGTGGTATTAGAATGTAATCATTTTCAGGGCCTCAAGTTATTCACGTGTCTAAAGAGGTTGGTAGGAGGCCTTTATTGCTTTGTGTGTTGTTGCTTTACTACCGGTACTTAGGTATATTACAAAGCAATTGAGCTGCACTCAATAGCTGTAATGTGTTGGTTTATACACAATATCTATTTTTTTTAATGGACTGATATATATAATAGCTGATATACAGATCTGCAATATGTTGAATAATGCAATTACATATCTATTGACAACAAGCAAAAATAGGCACATCTAAAAATACAGACTGTGCCAGTCCTATAAATCTCTTTCTCTCTCCCTCCCTTTTCCCCACTCCCCTCTCTTTCTCCCTTCTATCTTTTTCTTCTCCCTGTCAGGGCAGAGATGGAAGAGATTTTGAGATGTTGAGGAGGAGTTTAGGCAGGCCAGGAGCCTCCCCCTCAGAAGCCTGTCAGACAGTGTCCGCAGACCAAGTCCGGGTAACGAACACACACACACACACCACAACACACACACCATAAACACACCACACACAAAAACACACAAAAACACACATAAACACACACCATAAACACACACACACACACACAACACACACACATAAAACACACACAACACTTTGGTGAGACACTGACGCAACTAAAACTCACTGTCCGCCAACCAAAGAGCATGAGTCAGGCACTGTTTTAGTCCTGTGGCAGACCATCAATCAAGAGATTGCTAAGTATTACTGAACCAGGAACATGAGTGACACAACCAAGCATTGCCATGGCTTTTCTCCTTTACCAGCGTGTGATCTCATAGGTACACTACATGCCACCAAAAAGTATGTGGACACATGCTCTTCAAAACCTCATTCCAAAAATCATGGGCATTAATATGGAGTGGGTCCCCCTTGTGCATATAACAGCCTCCAAACTTCTGGGAAGGCTTTCCACTTGCGTTCTCATTCCAGCCACAAGATATTAGTGAGGTCGGGCACTGATGTTGGGGCGATTAGGCCTGGCTTCGCAGTCGGCGTTCCAATTCATCCCAAAGGTGTAGATGGGGTTGAGGTTCAGGAATCTGTGCAAGCCAGTTCAAGTTCTTGCGCACCAATCACGACAACCATTTTCTGTATGGACCTCGCTTTGTGCACTGTGGCGTTGTCATCTGAAACAGGAAAGGGGCCTTCCCAAACTGTTGCTACAAAGTTGGAAGCACAGAATCATCTAGAATATCAAATAAAAAACGAATCAAATCAAATGTGATTTGTCACATGCGCGCGATTACAACAGATGTAGACCTTACCGTGAAATGCGCTACTACAAGCCCTTAACCAACAATGAGTGTCAAAAAATAGAGTTAAGAAAATATTTACTAAATAAACTAAAGTAAAAAATTAAAAGTAACACAATAAAATAACAATTACAAGGCATTATTACAGGGAGTACCGTTACAGAGTCAATGTGTGGGGGTACAGGTGAGTCGAGGTCATTTGTACATGTAGGTAGGGGTTTAAAATGACTATGCATAGAAAAATAAAACAGTGAGTAGCAGCAGCTAAAGTTAAAACAATTTAAAGGCAATGCTACCAAATATTAATTGAGTGAATATAAACTTCTGACCCCACTGGGAATGTGATGAAAGAAATACAAGCTGAAATAAATAATCTCTCTACTATTGTTTCTGACATTTCACATTCTTAAAATAAAGTATGATCCTAACTGAACCTAAGACAGGAAGTTTTACTAGATTAAATGTCAGGAATTGTGAAAACTTAGTTTAAATGCATTTGGCTAAGGTGTATGTAAACTTCCGACTTCAACTGTAGGTCCTGGATGGCAGGAAGCTTGCCCCAGTGATGTACTGGGCCGTACTCACTACCCTCTGTAGCACCTTACAGTCAGATGCCGAGCAGTTTGCCATACCAGGTGGTGATGCATCCGTCAGGATGCTCTCGATGGTGCCAGCTGTGGAACTTTTTGAGGATCTGGGACCATTGCCAAATCTTTTCAGTCTCCTGAGGGGGAAAAGGTTTTTTCGTGGCCCTTCTTCACGACTGTCTTCATCTGTAGGTCCTGGATGGCAGGAAGCTTGCCCCAGTGATGTACTGGGCCGTACGCACTACCCTCTGTAGACCTTACAGTCAGATGCGAGCAGTTGTCATACCAGGTGGTGATGCATCCGTTAAGGATGCTCTCGATGGTGCAGCTGTAGAACTTTTTGAGGATCGGGACCATTGCAAATCTTTTCAGTCTCCCGAGGGGAAAAAGTTTTGTCGTGCCCTCTTCACGACTGTCTTGGTGTGTTTGGGCCATGGTAGTTCGTTGGTGATGTGACACCAAGGAACTAGAAACTCTCGACCCGCTCCACTACAGCCCCGTCGATGTTAATAGGGGCCTGTTCGGCCCGCCTTTTCCTGTCCACTGTTCAGCTCCTTTTGTCTTGCTCACATTGAGGAGAGGCTTGTTTTCTGCACCACACTTCCAGTGCTCAGTTCTCTGACCATCTCCCTATTAGGCTTGGTTCATTTGTTGTCGGTGATCATTGGCCTACAGCTGTTGTTAGGTCAGAAAAAACTTAAATGATGGGTTGGAGTCGTGTTTGGCCATGCAGTCGTGGGTGAACAGGGAGTACAGGAGGGGACTAAGTACACACCCCTGAGGGGCCCCAGTGTTGAGGATCAGCATGGCAGACATGTTGTTGCCTACCCTTACCACCTGGAGGCGGCCCGTCAGGAAGTCCTGGATCCAATTGCAGAGGGAGGTGTTTAGTCCCAGGGTCCTTAGCTTATTGATGAGACTAGTGTGCACTATGGTGTTGAACGCTGAGCTGTAGTCAATGAACATCATTCTCACATAGTTGTTCCTTTTGTCCAGGATGGAAAGGACAGTGTGGAGTGCGATTGAGATTCCGTCATCTGTGGATCTGTTGGGGCGGTATGCGAATTGGAGTGGGTCTAGGGTGTCCAGGAGGATGCTGTTGCAGCCTTTCGAAGCACTTCATGGCTACCGACGTGAGTGCTACGGGGCGGTAATCATTTAGGCAGGTTACCTTCGCTTCCTTGGGCACATGGACTATGGTGGTCTGCTTGAAACATGTAGGTATTACAGACACGGTCAGGGAGAGGTTGAAAATGTCAGTGAAGACACTTGCCAGTTGCTCTGCGCATGCTTTGAGTACACTTCCTGGCAATCTGTCTGGCCCCGCGGCTGTGTAAATGTTGACCTGTTTAAAGGTCTTGCTCACATCGGCTACAAAGAGCGTTATCACACAGTCATCCAGAATAGCTGGTGCTCTCGTGCATGCATCAGTATTGCTTGCCTAGAAGCGAGCATAAAAGGCATTTAGCTCATCTGGTAGGCTCGCATCACTGGGCAGCTGGCGTTTGGGTCTCCCTTTTTAGTCRGTAATAGTTTTCAAGCCCTGCCACATCCGACAAGCGTCAGAGCCGTTGTAGTAGGATTCAGTCTTAATCCTGTATTGATGCTTTGCTTGTTTAATGGTCTGAGTGCATAGCGGGATTTCTTATAAGCGTCCGGATTAGTGTCCCACTCCTTGAAAGCGGCAGCTCTAGCCTTTAGCTCGATGCAGATGTTGCCTGTTATCTATGGCTTCTGGTTGGGATATGTACGTACAGTCATTGTGGGGACGACATTGTCGATGCACTTATTGATGAAGCCGGTGACTGAGGTGGTATACTCCTCAATGCCATTGGATGAATCCCAGAACATATTCCAGTCTGTGCTAACAAAACAGTCCTGTAGCGTAGCATCCGCGTCATCTGACCTCTTCCGTATTGAGCGAGTCACTGGTACTTCCTGCTTTTGTTTGTGCTGATGTGCTTCCAAAGGCCAGTTTAGAACTCGGTAGTAGAAGTGTTGCAACCAAAGGACAGACAATTTTTTATGCGCCTACAGCACTCGGCAGTCCCATTCTATGAAGCCTTTGTGTGCCCTACCACTTTGCGGCTAAGCGCTTGTTGCTCCTAGACGTTTTCCACATAACAATAACAGCACTTACAGTTGACCGGGTCTAGCTCTAGCAGTGCAGAATTTGATTGAACTGACTTTTTGGAAAGGTGCATCCTATGAGCGGTGGCACGTTGAAAGTCAACTGAGCTCTTCAGTAAGGCCATTCTGCTGCCAATCTTTGTGCATGGAGATTGCATGGCTATGTGGCTCGATTTTTATACACCTGTCAAACTGGTTTGGCTGAATAGCCAAACCCACTAATTTGAAGGGTTGTCCACATCTTTTGTTATAATATGGGTAACTGCCAAAATAAAGGGAAACCTTGAGTAAATGAGGGATATCAAAGTATATTGAAAGCAGGTGAAAATGCTGGGCAGGCCCAGTTTACCCATTATATTTGGATACCATGGGCTATGCCCCAGAAAATGACAATTCCCCCATCCACAGGGTAATGAGTGGTCACTGAATGGTTTGATTGTAACGGCAGTCTAGCTCTTCTCAGACGAGGAGAGGCCGTGAAGGATCGGAGGGACCAATGTACAGCGTGGTAAGTTTTCCATGATTTTAATACTACAGAAACTATACACAATACAAAATAAATAAACAAACTCACCGTCAGTCCCGTGTGGCAACAAACACTGACACAGGAAACAACCCCCCACAAAATCCCAACACAAAAACAAGCCACCTATTATGATTCTCAATCAGGGACAACGATTGAACAGCTGCCTCTGATTGAGAACGCATATTAGGGCTGAACACAGAAACAGACAAACTAGACACACAACATAGAATGCCCACCCAGCTCACGTCTGACCAACACTAAAACAAGCAAAACACATAAGCACTATGGTCAGGACGTGACATTGATGAGCATGAAAGCGATGTAAAACTGTCTGCCATGGCTGTCTTGATGTTAAGAAGCCTTTACATAAAGTGTACTAAAACCATTATGGGCCCTATTTCAGAACACCGGTATCTAGTAACGTGATTGGTGTAGCCTGGTGGTATCAGCATACCTCTACATATTCACCATGCCATTGAAATATGATCTCTGGTCTTATGAGCACCGTAGTGTGAATTCAACTCACACAGACGTACTGGGGGAGTTTCAACTACAGTATGGTAGCAGAGCTCCTATCCTTAAAGCAAGGGAGGTTAGTTTACAACTGAGTATACATTGTCTCTCTTCCTCTCATTTCATATCTCTCACACTCCTTCACTTACCGCATTTTACATCACTAGCGGTGAGACTTAGAGTATACAGTACCAAAACCCTGTCTATCCCTGCTAAATGTGGACAGATGGATGTAACATGATGCTTCTAATACTATACTAAACAAAAATATAAACACAACATGTAAAGTGTTGGTCCCATGTTTCCTGAGCTGAAATAAAAGATCCCAGAAATGTGTTAATACGCACAAAAAGCTTATTTCTCTAAAATATTGTGCACAATTTTGTTTTACATCCCTGTTAGTGAGGCATTTCTCCTGAATAAACAGCATGATCAAATACACATGTGCACCTTGTGTGTTGGGGACAATAAACTCTAAAATGTGCAGCTTTGTACACAACACAAATGCCACAGATGTCTCAAATGTTGAGGGACGCATGCAATTGGCGGCTGACTGAAGGAACGTCCACCAGAGTTGTTGCCAGACCATTTTTGCTAATTTTCTATACCATAAATCGGCTCCAACATATTATCGATGGTAATTTGAACGTACAGAGATACCATAACGAGATTCTGAGGCCCATTGTCATGCCATTCATTGCGCAATCATCTCATGTACGGCCCCATGTGGCAAGGATCTGTACATAATTCCTGGAAGCTTGAAAATGTCCAGTCTTCCATGGCCTGCATACTCACCAGACATGTCACCCACATTGAGCATGTTTGGGATGCTATGGATTGAATGTGTTTGACAGCGTGTTCCAGTTCCCGCCAATATCCAGTAACTTTGCACAATCCATTGAAGAGGAGTGGAACAACATTCCACAGGCCACAAACAACAGCTTGAATCAACTCTATGTGAGGGAGATGTGTCACGCTGCATGAGGCAAATGGTGGTCACACAATATACTGACTGGTTTTCTGATCCAAGCCCCTACTTTTTTAAAGGTATCCTTTGACAACATGCATATCTGTATTCCAGTCATGTGAAATCCATAATATTAGGGCCTAATTAATTAATTTTGAATGTACTATTTCCTTACATTAACTGTAACTCAGTAAAATCATAGAAATTGTTGCATGTTGCGTTTATATTTTTGTTCAGTGTATTTTATGTGGTTATCTGGTGGTCAACATAGCCCCTGGCTAACTGATCTGTTTCTTTGCATAAATGTATGCTCAGGAGAGAAGAAGAACCCTACAGGAACAGACCATGCCTTCTCAACAGGAACCTCCAGTCATGCAGCAGCAAGTCCCAAGATAATGCCCAGAGAACCCAGTGTCCCCGGCAGGAAGCAGTGAGCCCACCTCTCTCTCTCCTCTGTCTCTCTCTGCCCTTCATATCTCTCTCTCAATTCAATTCAATTCAATTCAAGGGGCTTTATTGGCATGGGAAACATGTGTTAACATTGCCAAAGCAAGTGAGGTAGATAATATACAAAAGTGAAATAAACAATAAAAATTAACAAGTAAACAATTACACATACAGAAGTTTCAAAGCAATAAAGACATTACAAAATGTCATATTATATATAATACAGTGGTTGTAGCAATGTATAATGGTTAAAGCACACAAAGTTAAAAATAAATAAACATAAATATGGGTTTGTATTTACAATGGTGTTTGTTCTTCACTGGTTGCCCTTTTCTTGTGGCAACAGGTCACAAATCTTGCTGCTGTGATGGCACACTGTGGAATTTCACCCAGTAGATATGGGAGTTTATCAAAATTGGATTTGTTTTCCGAATTCTTTTGTGGATCTGTGTGATCTGAGGGAAATATGTGGTCTCTAATATGGTCATACATTGGGCAGGAGGTTAGGAAGTGCAGCTAGTTTCCACCTCATTTTGTGGCAATGAGCAACATAGCCTGTCTTCTCTTGAGAGCCATGTCTGCCTACGGCGGCTTTCTCATAGCAAGGCTATGCTCACTGAGTCCTGTACATTAGTCAAAGCTTTCCTTAAGTTTGGGTCAGTCACAGTGGTCAGGTATTCTGCCACTGTGTACTCTCTGTTTAGGGCCAAATAAGCATTCTAGTTTGCTCTGTTTGTTTGTTAATTCTTTCCCAATGTGTCAAGTAATTATCCTTTTTGTTTTCTCATGATTTGGTTGGTCTAATGTTGCTGTTGTCCTGGGGCTCTGTGGGGTGTGTTTGTTGAACAGAGCCCCAGGACCAGCTTGCTTAGGGGACTCTTCTCCAGGTTCATCTCTCTGTAGGTGATTGCTTTGTTATGGAAGGTTTGGGAATCGCTTTCCTTTTAGGTGGTTGTAGAATTTAAACGCTTTTTCTGGATTTTGATAATTAGTGGTATCGGCCTAATTCTGCTCTGTATGCATTATTTGGTGTTCTAACGTTGTACACGGAGGGATATTTTTTTGCAGAATTCTGCATGCAGAGTCCTCAATTTGGTGGTTTGTCCCATTTTGTGAAATCTTGGTTGGTGAGCGGACCCCAGACCTCACAACCATAAAGGGCAATGGGCTCTATGACTGATCAAGTATTTTAGCCAAGATCTATCTCTGCGTTCTCTGTCTCTTCTCATCGACAATAACATGAAAAGTCACCTGATTTATCAGTGGTGGAAAAAAGTACCCAATTGTCATACATGAGTAAAAGTAAAGATTACCTTAATAGAAAGTTACTCAGGTAAAAGTGAAAAGGTTACGCAGTAAAATACTACTTGAGTAAAAGTCTAAAAGTTATTTGTGTTCTAAATATACTTAAGTACCTAAAGTATAAATCATTTAAAATTCCTTATATAAGCAAGCAGACCAGCACCAATTTCTTGTTTTTAAAAATGTATGATGGCGCAGGGGCCTACTCCAACATCTTACAAACAATGCATTTGTGTTTAGTGATTCAGCCAGATCAGAGGCAAGTAGGGATGACCACGTATACACTTGATATGGTGCGTGAATTGGACAATTTTCGCTATCGGTGCTTAGCATTTAAAATGTAATGAGTACTTTTGGGTTCCAAAGGAAAATGGTAGGGATAAAAAGTACATTATTTTCTTTAGGAATGTAGTGAAGTAAAAGTAAATAATGTAAATAGTAGTCGGCCTCCTGATTGGTGCTGCGGTCAAAGGCACTGCATCACGGGTTCAATCCTGGGCTGTGTCGCAAACCGCCGCGAATCGAGAGACGCATGAGGCTTGGCGCAACAATTGCCACAGCGTGTCCAAGGTTAAGGGGATGGTTTGGCTACAACGGGATCTCCATGTCCCATCGCGCGCTTAGCAACACCTGTGGCGGGCCGGGCGCATGAACGCTGACACGGTTGCCAGTTGTAACGTTTTTTACTCAGACACATTGGTGTGGCTGGCTTCCGGGTTAAGCGAGCAGTGTGTCAAGAAGCAGTGGTGGCTTGGCAGGATTGTGTTTCGGAGGACGCATGGCTCTCGATCTTCGCCTCTGCCAAGTCCGTACGGGAGTTGCAGAGATGGGACAAGACTGTAAATACCAATTGGATGTCATGAAATTTGGGATAAAAAGGGGGGTAAAATATATATAGTAGTACCAGTCAAAAGTTTGGGCACACTACTCATTCTTTATGTAGAATAATAGGTGAAGACATAAAAACTATGAAATAACACATATGGAAATCATGTAGTAACAAAAAAGTTAAACAAATCAAAATATATTTTTGATTTTAGATTCTTCAAAGTAGCCACCTTTGCCTTGAGATAAGCTTTGCACACTCTTGGCATTCTCTCAAACCAGCTTCATGAGGAATGCTTTTCCAAAAGTCTTGAAGGAGTTTCCCACATATGCTGAGCACTTGTTTGGCTGCTTTTCTTTCACTCTGCGGTGACAACTCATCCCAAACCATCTCAATTGGGTTGATGTTGGGTGACTGTGGAGGCAGGTCATCTGATGGCAGCATCCATCACTCTCCTCTTGGTCAAATAGCCCTTACACAGCCTGGAGGTGTGTTGGGTCAATATCCTTGTTGAAAAACAGATGATAGTCCCACTAAGCGCAAACCAAATGGGATGGGATATCGCTGTAGAATGCTGTGGTAACCATGCTAGATAAGTGTTCCTTGAATTCTAAATAAATCACAGAYAGTGTCACCAGCAAAGCACCCCCACACCATCACACCTCCTCCTCCATGCTTCACGGTGGGAACCACACATGCAGAGATCATCCGTTCACCTACTGTGCGTCACAAAGACACGGCGATTGGAACCAAAAAAAGTACAGATTTCCACCGGTCTAATGTCTATTGCTCATGTTTCTTGGCCAATGCAAGTCTTTTAGTAGTGGTTTCTGTGCAGCATTTTGACCATGAAGGCCTGATTCACGCAGTCTCCTCTGAACAGTTGATGTTGAGATGTGTCTGTTACTTGAACTCTGTGAAGCATATATTTGGGCTCAATCTGAGGTGCAGTTAACTCTAAATAACTTATCCTCTGCACCAGAGGTAACTCTGGGTCTTCCTTTCCTGTGGCGGTCCTCATGAGAGCCAGTTTCATCATAGCACTTGATAGTTTTTGCGATTGCACTTGATGAAACTTTAAAATTCTTGAAATTTTCCGGATTGACTGACCTTCATGTCTCAAAGTATGATAGACGTTTGTTTCTCTTTGCTTATTTGAGCTGTTCTTGCCATAATATGGACTTGGTCTTTTACCAAATAGGGCTATCTTCTGTATACCTACCCTTCCTTGTCACAACACAACTGATTGGCTCAAACGCATTAAGGAAAGAAATTCCACACAAAAAAAATTAACAAGGCACACCTGTTAATTTAAATGCATTCCAGGTGCATTCCACCTCATGAATCTGGTTGACATATTAACACTTTTTTGGTTACTACATGATTCCATATGTGCTATTTCATAGTTTTGATGTCTTCACTATTATTCTACAATGTAGAAAATACTAGAAATAAATKAAAACCCTTKAATGAGTAGGTGTKTCCAAATCTTTGACTRGTACTGTATATATAAATAGTAAAGTAAAGTACAAATACTCCAAAAAACGACTTAAGTAGTACTTCAAAGTATTTATACTTAAGTACTTTACGCACTTTACTTTACGACACTGTGATTTATGCTGTTATAACCCGTGTCTTTCACTCTGTCTCTGTATTCGTCAGTGTCTCTGCGTAAGGCTATATCCCCCCAGAACCTGAGCCAGATAGAGACACCCTGGGAAGGGGTCACACTTAACCGCTGTCTGCTCATAGCTATCACAATCCTGCTRCTCAGCTCCGGCTTTCAGAAACTACATGGCAAGTACACTAGTGTGGACCACGGCCCACTACACTTACTATATACAATTATGTTGAGTTGTTAAAGCACAATTAATATACATTTTGGGGGTTAAACTTTAACTCAAACCAGTCAGTGACAATGACACATACAGACACACATTTTGTTGTAGGTTTCCATCCATAATGTGAGCGCCTTGTCATCCTATAGAAACCATTAAAGGTCGACGGGCTGTGGAGGAAGAGGAGTATGCTGATGTGCATTGAGACCCAAAGTCCAACCACAGGAGGTAGTGGTACAGAAACAAAATACTCTCCTGTCTCTCCGGGCTCAGAATCCTCATTCCCAACATGGTATGAATTACAGGAGATTTGCTGCAAAGTGCCACTCCTAAAGGCCTGCAGTGTGTGCTGGTTTTCATCTGCACTTTGCAGATCAGCTACTGCTGTCACTGAAGGTTAGCTGGAGCATCCATTCAAATGGCTGGCTCCTCAAGGACGTTTAGGTGACACCGGGTGTGTATGGAATCATACTTCTATAATATTTAGTAGGTATGAGTATATGTGAACATTTATTAGGTAGTGTACACATATGGGGTAGTATGCTGATTATGCTTGAAAGACTAAGATGGCATACGACATTCAGTGGAATAATGTGTATGTGACCTCTACATTCCTCAACAAAAAAATTTATTATACCCCTGAATCAGAGGAGGCTGGTGGGCGGAGCTATAGGAGGGGCTCAATGTAAGGGCTGTAATGAAATAAATGGAACGGTATCAAACATAGRACCGAGTCAAACATGGTTTCTCTATTTATTGATTCCAGCCATTACAATGAGCCCGCCCTCATATGGCTCCTTTCACCAGCCTCTGCCCTGAATGCATTGAGGGCTGAGACCTCTGTGTCTCGTCGATGAGTGATGTGATTGTATGCTGAAGTTTGCAAACAAACTATATACTGTAYGGAACAAAAATATAAATGCAACATGTAAAGTGTTTGTCCCATGTTTCATGAGCTGAAATAAAAGATCCCAKAAATGTTCTATATGCACAAAAAGCTTATTTCTCTAAAATGTTGTGCACAAATGTGTTTACATCCCTGTTAGTGAGCCTTTCTCATTTGCCAAGATAATCTATCCACCTGACAGATGTAGCATATCAAAAAGCTGATTAAACAGCATGACCACCTTGCACTGGAGACAATAAAAGGCCACTAAAATGGGCAGTTTTGTCACACAACACAATGCCACATATGTCTCAAGTTCTGAGGGAGCGTGCGATTGGCATGTGATTGGCATGCATTTCYTTACCATAATTCACCTCCAATGTCATTTTGGAGAATTTGCAGTACATCTACCTTGCCTCACAACTGCAGACCACGTGTAACCACGCCAGCCCAGGAGCTTCTTATCCGGCTTCTGCACCTGCGGGATCGTCTGAGACCAGCCACCCGGACAGCTGATGAAACTGTGGGTTTGCACAACCAAAGAATTTCTTCACAAACTGTCAGAAACCGTCTCAAGGAAGCTCATCTGCGTGCTCGTCGTCCTCACCAGGGWCTTGACCTGACTGCAGTTTGGCATTGTAACTGACTTCAGTGGRCAAATGCTCACCAAATGCTCACCTTCGATGGCCACTGGCATGCTGGAGAAGTGTGCTCTTCACAGATTAATCCCGGTTTCAACTGTACCGGGCAGATGGCAGACAGCGTGTAGGCGAGCGTTTTGCTGACGTCAATGTTGTGAACAGAGTGCGCCATAGTGGCGGTGGGGTTATGGTATGGGCAGGCTGGATTGACCAGCGTGTTCCAGTTCCCGCCAATATCCAGCAGCTTTGAAGAGCCATTGAAGAGGAGTGGGACAACATTCCACAGGCCACAATCAACAGCCTGATCAACTCTATGCGAAGGAGAGGTGGTCACACCAGATACTGACTGGTTTTCTGATCCGCGCCCCTACCTTTTTTTAAAGGTATCTGTGACCAACAGATTTAAATCTGTATTCCCAGTCAAGTGAAATCCATAGATTAGGGCCTAATTTATTTATTTCAATTGACCGATTTCCTTATATGAACTGTAACTCAGTAAAATCTTGGAAAATGTTGCGTTTTTATATAACATAGTAATGACCATTTCCTGTTTCCTGCAGCCTGAGACCTCTCTGTATGAGGTGTTGTTCTGGTGGTTACCTGACTTTAATGACGAAGATGATGACGGGGAAACCAAACAAGTTCGATTGAAGAAGGGGGTCAGAGAGAGGTCCCTGAAGGGCCTGAGAAGCAGKGGAACACCAGAGAGAAGACTTTTCAAAGGCAGAGAGGGGGAGGAAAAGAGGGCTAAGAGGGCTAAGAGAGAGAGGGATGAAGAAACTAAGCTGAAGAAAAAGGGAAAACAGGTAAAGCTGAGAGRGGAGGAAAAATAAGTGGTGGAAGATGGAGGAGGAAGTTAAACCCACGATACAAAAGGTTAAGAAATGAAAAGACAGCAAATCATAGGAGGGCAAATGGCATGCTGTCTGATGAAGAATTAAGTAAAGGAATACAACAGTAGTTCTACATAATAGTCAAATAAGGTAATGTGGATGGGCATCATTGTGAACACTTATTATGGGTTCTCTGCACAAATGAATGTTCCAACTGTAATTGCTGCTGGCTCATTGGCAGCCATTGCAAGTGCTAGTCAGAAGAGAAGCATGACTGATTTCCCAGTCTGCMATGTCTTTGTTGCTTAGAATATTGTTCAGTGATGCTGTTTTGAAAATGTTGGTTTGTATTATAAAGTTATTATAAAGCAAGACGTCTCATTTGAGTAATTGTATGGGTGCTATTGTAAACCAACCTGCACATGTCCTCTATGCTCTACATGTCCTCTATGCTTATTGTAATTGTTCAATGTATGGTTATTTTCACCCTTAATTGTTGTTGTTACTGTTGTTCCATTGACAATATTATTATTATTTTAATTGTTAATATTGTAAATCTCCAAAGTAAGCTTTGGCAATATGCACATTGTTACATCATGCCAATAAAGCAAATTGAATTGCTTTATTGGGGACTCTTTGTAGGGAATATGGGAATGTTTCAGACTGCCTATTACTGCTGGGCAACTGTTAAACATAAAAATAAAATAAAAATGCTTTCATCTAAAATCCTTTTTCTGCTACCCTAATTGTCAATAAAGCTTTCCCTGTTATGTATCATATCTTTGCCTCTAAACACATTTTATTTTCAGCCAAGCACACAGAGAAAGATCATGATACACTTTTCCAAATTTTTTATTATAAAAAAGAATCTTAAAATATGTTGTTTCACAGGACTCAACATTTACAATACAGCAGGATCCTATTAATATTGGTGCCATCACAAAGTGCCTAAAACAATGGATATCTTCCTATAGCCACACTAGCATAACACTTAGAACGCTTGCACATTATATTGCCTCATTCTAAAAATGGTATGATAGTGTGGATATTAGACGAGCATGATAAATACAATGCCTTGGCAACTGTGTACAAAACCTATTGAATATGGCCCATTTTACATCTGTAGAATATATGTAGGTATWCAAAGTTTCTTCCAGAGTTTAGGAAAAAGTACATCGGACAATGAAACAGTACACTTGACATAGTCCTAAAACAGGGCACTGTTATAGCAACCAAATGATAGGCAAACAATCTAACAGAAGGATGATGTGCTGGTTGGAGATCAGTTGTTTCGATGGGGCATTCCTTCATGGCTGTCAGAGGGGAGTGGGGGTCTCATCAGGGGTGGCATACCCATCCCGGGGCCACTGTGTTGCATTTGATGGTGGTGGTGCATTTGGGGAGGGCCGGGGGCGCCAGGGGGTAAAGGGGGCATATTCATCCCCCCTGGAAGTGGAGGGGGCATGGGCTCACTGGGGGGTCGAGGCCCCATCCCACTCATCAGGGGAGGGGGGCGCTTTATACCCATGGGGGGTACGGGTCCGCTGGGTGGGGCGAGGGCTTTCTCCATCTTGAAGTGGAACTGGAGGAAGAACTGGAGAGGGACGGTACATTCAGTTGGATTCCATTAATACCTAAATATCCTCCAAAAACCAAGTCAGATAAAACCAACCATGGGACTGTCAACACCAAATGTACTTTACCTGTTTTGTATCTTTGTTCCAGTGGGTCCAGAAGCGACTCTCGCCTTTATCAATCTCTCTGCTTGGCACCTGCATAAATATAGAAGATACAAAAAGGTATGAGTTGTCATTCATAGGAAAACAGAACAAAGCACAGACAAATGAGAGTGATTGGGGATTTTCTTAGGTCCAAATAAAAAAATGCACATACCTTGAAGGCGATCGTCTCGTAGGGCTCTGCAGCCAGTAGAAGGTACTGCCAACGACGGTCTGGGGGCTCGATGCGCTGCTCGTATGCAGACATGAAGCGATGCCTGGGTCCTATGCCCTCTGCTATCTCTGGGTAATCAATCTGATAGGGGAGGAAGAGAAAGTAGCCAGTGTCTCAGAAATTGCAGCCCACAGTGCCAACTGTAACATTTGGTGGTGGAGGAGGAATAATGGTTTGGGCTAGGCCATACAACATGTTGTTGTAATAAATCATGACATAGTCTATAAATTGTGCATTTAGGCTGTGACTTACTGAGAATGAAATACAAATTAAACAGTGCCTTTGAATTCATTTTTAGAATTCATGCAAACGACACCATTCTGTATACATCTGACCCTTCTGTGGACACTGTGTTAACAAACCTCCAAACGAGCTTCAACGTCATACGTCATACGTTGAACACTCCTTACGTGGCCTCCAACTGCCCTTAAATGCTTGTAACACGAAATACATGCTCCTCAACCGATTGCTGACCTCACCCGCCCGCCCGACCAGCATCACTACTCTGGATGGTTCTGACTTAGAATATGTGGACAACTATAAATACCTAGGTGTCTGGCTACACTGTAAACTCTCCTTCCAGACTCACATTAAGCATCTCCAATCCAAAGTTAAATCTAGAATTGGCTTCCTATTTCGCAACAAAGCCTCCTTCACTCATGCTGCCAAACATACCCTCGTAAAACTGACTATCCTACCGATCCTTGACTTCGGCGATGTCATTTACAAAATAGCCTCCGATACTCTACTTAACAAATTGGATGCAGTCTATCACAGTGCCATCCGTTTTGTCACCAAAGCCCCATATACTACCCACCAMTGCGACCTGTATTCTCTCGTTGGCTGGTCCTCGCTACATCTTCGTCGCCAAACCCACTGGCTCCAGGTCATCTATAAGTCTTTGCTAGGTAAAGCTCCGCCTTATCTCAGCTCACTGGTCAGCTCATTGGTCACCATAGCAACACCCACCCGTGTATATTTCACTGGTCATCCCCAAGGTCAACACCTACTTTGGCCGCCTTTCCTTCTAGTTCTCTGCTGCCAATGACTGGAACGAATTGCAAAAATCACTTAAGTTGGAGACTTATATCTCCCTCACTAACTTTAAGCGTCAGCTGTCAGAGCAGCTTACCGATCTCTGCAGCTGTACACAGCCTATCTGTAAATAGCCCATCCAACCAACTACCTACCTCATCCCTATATTTGTTTTTGTTTTGTTTTTCTGCTCTTTTGCAGACCAGTATTTCTACCTGCACATCCTCATCTGCACATATCACTCCAGTGTAAATTGCAAAATTGTAATTACTTCACCATTGGCCTATTTATTGCCTTACCTCCTTACTTTTTTTTTTGCACACACTGTATACAGACTTTTCTATTGTGTTATTGACTGTACGATTGTTTATCCCATGTGTAACTCTGTGTTGTTTTTGTTGCACTGCTTTGCTTTATCTTGGCCAGGTCGCAGTTGTAACTGAGAACTTGTTCTCAACTGGCCTACCTGGTTAAATAAAGGGGAAATAAAAAAAAAATAAGATTTCATTTTTAGAAACACGAGTTTGGCGAGTCTGGGGCTTCAGGCTTTTGGGATAAATGTCTCAGATTCCACAATGATTCTTTAGTTGTGGACACTACATCACTGCACTCCCCCTTGGACCTCATCTTTGTAAGTCACCTTGATTTAGCACCTGTGTGTTTAATCAGTTTCTTTATGAAAATATTTTAACAAACTCCATGACATTAGCAAGGGGCTATTTGCAGCACACAAGTAGACTACAAATGCATGGGGCTGGCATGCCCTGAGCTTGTGATGTGA
>NC_036859.1:6447290-6469119 GCF_002910315.2 Salvelinus sp. IW2-2015 | reverse complement strand
GTAATAAGAGGTGGATTAATTCGGGTGGGACTGTGTAGTACCTCACTGAAGGCCCAGGCCCCAGGCCCACGGCACGCTACTGGTAAATTGCAAAATTGTAATTACTTCACCATTGGCCTATTTATTGCCTTACCTCCTTACTTAATTTGCACACACTGTATACAGACTTTTCTATTGTGTTATTGACTGTACGATTGTTTATCCCACGTGTAACTCTGTGTTGTTTTTGTTGCACTGCTTTGCTTTATCTTGGCCAGGTCGCAGTTGTAAATGAGAACCTGTTCTCAACTGGCCTACCTGGTTAAAAAAATATATATAAGATTTCATTTTTAGAAACACGAGTTTGGCCAGTCTGTGGCTTCAGGCTTTTGGGATAAATGTCTCAGATTCCACAATGATTCTTTAGTTGTGGACACTACATCACTGCACTTCCTCTTGGACCTCATCTTTGTAAGTCACCTTGATTTAGCACCTGTGTGTTTAATCAGTTTCTTTATGAAAATATTTAACAAACTCCATGACATTAGCAAGGGGCTATTTGCAGCACACAAGTAGACTACAAATGCATGGGGCTGGCATGCCCTGAGCTTGTGATGTGAGCGCTACTGGAGCGAAATTGGAGCAAGCGAGAATGCCAACGCTCCAGCCTTTGGGAATCTCGCTCCAAGCTCCAGTCAAATTGGGCACTCTCCGCTCCTCGCCAGCTCCGCTCACATACTCTGATTCAGACTCACCTGGAAAAGTAAAGACTGTTGCCCGCTCTCTGGATCTCTCTGTTTTGTTACTGTTGAGAAGGGAAATAATATCAATACATTTCAGTACATTAGATTGTTCTAGAGTCATCAAATCCTTTGAGAGCCTGATGATGACTAAATCAAAACACATAATAACCTACCTTTGTACCCMGGTCGACCAATTTTCACAAATTTCTTGACCTCAACCTTCACCTTTTCGGGGGCTGGCTGGGCGGGAGCTTCTTTTGCTTCTTTGGCTGCTCTTCTTGCTCTGCATTCAACAAAATAGAGAAGTGAGCAAAACCAAATATASACAGTGCTAAAATGACACAAAAGTAGTAGTAATCCATATGTACTTACAAATTTGTTTGATGCTTCTTTCCCTGTGTATGRGCCAGGTAGCTGCCCTGTAAAGAGAAAACAATAATGGTTAAAATCTGTAATTCAAATGACAATTGATCATCATATAAAGAGTTATGTTAAAATGAGCACTTCCTTACCTCATTGTTGTGGAGTGTCAGACACAGTTTACACTCATAAGAGCCCAGATGGTTCTTCATGAAATAGGGGTCCTTGTTGATGTCAATGGTCTCCAGGGCCAGCTGGCGGAGCCGCTCTCGCCGGTCCCGGTTGCTCTCCGAGGAGGACGCCACCCCACCACTCCCCGTCTTGCCCCCAGCTCTGTGTTGGAAATCCATTTTGCAGAGCAATGGATTCACTCACAGTCAAAACACTCAACTCCACCTCCTGGACAGCTGGTCAAATACTCAAGGTAGACGTCTTCACTCTGGAGAAACATATTGGGGGGAAAAAGTTTAACATAATTTAAAAATGTACGTTTTTTCACTTGTGCATTTGGGGAGAATCTTTGGGGGGRAAAATAAGACTTGAAATTGTACCAAATTATATAACATTTGTTCAGCTTAGCTAACTAGTAACATTCGCTGCCCATGGCACCTAGCTAGCAATTAGGGTGCAACTAGCCAACTATCTAAAGCTACTATTCAAACGTAGTTTGTTACATACATTTCTACACCAAAAGCAAGAGGCCTAACAATGCATGTAATAACACTATTATAAGACAACTACTATAGGCTATAGTATAGCTATCTTATACACTGGGTTTTGGTGCAGAGGGTGGATTAGCTAGCTATGCTAATATTAGCCTGTGATAGCTTTGTTGAGGTAACCGGCAAAGCAGCTACGACTTTAACAAACAAAACGGGACTTCTTTTCATATCTGTTGCTGTAGTAAATGTAGGTGCATCTAATCAAATTAATGGAATATCTTTAATATCTAATTTACCACAGAAATACTCGTTTTTAAACTCACCAATTCCTCAACGTTTGCGTCACGCCGTTCACAACGTAAACACTAATGCGCATAGGCAAACTTCCGTTTCGTACATGTGTATAACTTTATTGACAAAACTACACAACACACAGTTCAAAACAATGTATTTTTGCTATATTTTACGAGATAGTTCAGCAGAAACGTGAATATTTGAAGTTAAGCCTCTCTAAAATACAAGACGTCCGTTTATCTATAATGTATAGCCTATAATGTTCAAATGCGTATGTTTTATTTATTTATTTAACTAGGCAAGTCAGTTAACAGTTAACAGGAACAGTGGGTTAACTGCCTTTAAAAATATATATATATATATTTGTTTTATTACCAATGTAGAAAAAGTCTGTATACATACAATAAGTACATAAATAGACAATGATAAAATATGCTAGGGGGTACAACAAATTACAGATYATACAAAGACCTTAAAAGAAACACACATATTGATTGTTTTAACAGCTTTCTTATTAGAAGAATGTAGAATGGTCTTAATGTACTGCTCAAATTCCTTATAGAAAACACGGAAGAGTGTTTTTTTATTAGTAAATTGACATTTATGAATGTGAAATTTTGCCATTAGCAAAATTAGACTTATGAGGTAAAATTGTTTTCCTTTATCTTTATTATGGTTAAGGAAACTGAGCAGCACATTCTCCCATAACAAACAAAAGTCATCAAGAATATTAACAATTATAAAACTGTGAATATCTTTCCATAATTGTACATGTAAACAATGCCAAAATAAATGTGAAACTGTTTCTGGATGCTCAACACAAAAAGTACAATCAATATKAATTTATTTTTGGAGTTTCTTCAGGTAATAATTTGCAGGGTAATACTTATGGATCATTCTTAARGAGACCTATTTGACCTTGTTAACAAGCAACTATTTGTGTGGTAATAACCAGACTTTTTTCCAACATATATTAGTGACGAATGTATTCCAGTAACTTGTGACATAAGGATTGGATACAATCYYYMTYYKWAWTAAAGCACTGTTGTTCTGAGGGAGCAAGGATAAACATTTTCCCTATTGGAGAGTCAACTGGATTAAGCAAGGGTAGTAAATAACATGAGAGTTCCAGATGGAATTACAGTTATCTGCCTTGTTCAGGGGCAGAACAACAGATTTTTACCTTGTCAGCTCAGGGATTCRATCTTGGAACCTTTCGGTTACTAGTYCAACRCTCTAACCACTAGGCTACCTGCCACCCCCATTTAGCAGGGTAACAGGGGCACAATCTAAGGCGATATAGCTATTACCCATGTCTTTAAACATATGTCCATTAACAATTACTGGATAATTTTACATGGATGGAAGTGCAGCCGATTTTGGGGTTGGACAAAACGCTCTAACCACTAGGCTACCTGCCGCCCCCATTTAGCAGGGTAACAGGGGCACAATCTAAGGCGATACAGCTATTACCCATGTCTTTAAACATATGTCCATTAACAATGACTGGATAATTTTACATGGATGGAAGTGCAGCCGATTTTGGGGTTGGATAATCCTCGCTAGAATCAAAGACAATGGRGTCTAAAAGGTAACAAGTTAAAATCGGAATGACCAAATACTCCTTGCAAACCCAGAGAACCTTGGATGTTTTTAATCTTGTGAGGGATTTGATTTCGGCTTATTCTGAAGTAGTTTYACATTTTATGTTKTCTTATTCTGAAATAGATTTATAGAATGGACGAAAGGGAGGAGTAGGCACGAGGAACATGGAGGGCATTATGGTGTGGTGGATACAGAAAATCATGGGGAAAAGAGAGACCAGTCATATATGGGAGTGAATCGTTAGACTCGGTGGCGAGATACATGGAGTACAGTGGAATTATCTTCATCATGTTTTTTTGTAATTAAAACATTTGGGTTGCTGATTAAGATCTAGTATAGTGAATATTAATGAAATGTGCACTTTCTCTTCCAGGATAATGGGGGTAGTCATTTTCTGTCTCTTTGAAATGTTTCCGGAAACTAGTCCCTCTGACCAGTGTCTGTGTTCTTTTGCCCATCTTAATCTTTTATTTTTATTGGCCAGTCTGAGATATGGCTTTTTCTTCGCAACTCTGCCTAGAAGGCCAGCATCCCGGAGTCGCCTCTTCACTGTTGATGTTGAGACTGGTGTTTTGCTGGTACTATTTCATGAAGCTACCAGTTGAGGACTTGTGAGGCGTATGTTTCTCAAACTAGACACTCTAATGTACTTGTCCTCTTGCTCAGTTGTGCACCGGGGCCTCCCACTCCTCTTTCTATTCTGGTTAGAGACAGTTTGCGCTGTTCTGTAAAGGGAGTAGTACACAGCGTTGTATGAGATTTTCAGTTTCTTGGCAATTTCTCGCATGGAATAGCCTTCATTTCTCAGAACAAGAATTGACTGATGAGTTTCAGAAGAAAGGTCTTTGTTTCTGGCCATATTGAGCCTGTAATCAAACACAAAAATGCTGATGCTCCAGATACTCAACTAGTCTAAAGAAGGCCAGTTTATTTGCTTCTTTAATCAGAACAACAGTTTTCAGCTGTGCTAACATAATTGCAAACGGATTTCCTAATGATCAATTAGCCTTTTAAAATAATAAACTTGGATTAGCTAACACAACGTGCCATTGGAACACAGGAGTGATGGTTGCTGTTAATGGGCCTCTGTACGCCTATGTAGATGTAATACCCTTGTTAAAACCAGGTGTAGAGTTTATTTGTTATAATTAATTGGTATTAAATTAAAAAGGTGATCATATTGCTCCTGAATTGTAATGTCGTTAATGCATTTCTTTTGAAGAAATATTTATTTAATGTATAAGTGGTTTGCCTTTAAGTTTTGACCAATAAGGTAGCTTGTTAAGCTGAGGCCAATGGGAGAGTTGACCAGGTTAACAGGAGGCCTGAGAAAAAGAAACGTTGAAGAAAGAGGGAGAGACGTTGAAAGAGTGATGGAGAGACATTATCAGTGTTGGTGAAGAAAATCTATGAAAGAAGACGATAAAAATAGAACAAAACCCATATCTACCGAGCTTTGAAGGGAAATACTGATTTTATTTTATAAGAGAGTGTTATTATTTTGTTAAGAAATACTTAGTAGAGACTGAAGGTACTGTCTCATCGTGGAGGTATTTGACAGCTCGAGGTTAGCCTAGCATYGTGCGAGACCTGGAGAGAATTGCTTGTGGAAGATTAACGAGTTCATGTTTCCATGAGATATCTGTTGCTGCTAAGGAGTACTGTCTGCATTGATAGCTGTGCTTGCTGTGAATCTTGTGAGGACACCTGCACAGAACTGCTATACTTCGCTGAGGAAATATCTACAAGTAGTGAGTAACCACAACCGTGGGGTGTTTCGGGACTTTATGTGTCATATTTTTTTAGCTCCAACGGGTTTAAAAACTTCTTATGGCTTGGGTGCAGTATTTCGACGTCTGGATGAGAAGCGTGCCCAAAGTAAACTGCCTGTTACTCAGGCCCAGAAGCTAGGATATGCATATAATTGGTAGATTTGGATAGACAACACTCTAATGTTTCCAAAACTGTTAAAATAATGTCTGTGAGTATAACAGAACTGATATGGCAGGCGGAAAAATCCATCCAGGAAGTGGGATGTTTTTGATGTGGCTAGTTTTCAATTGAATGCCTATTGAGTATCTAATGGGTTAGGACCCAGATTGCAGTTCCTATGGCTTCCACTAGATGTCAACCGTCTTTAGACATTGTTTCAGGCTTGTTTTCTGAAAAATGAAGAAGAATGAGACCTTTCTGTCAGTGGACTGAGGAAGCATGCAGTGCTGGTTTGCGCGCGTGACCGTGTGCGCTTCCTTCGTTGTTTTTCCTTTCTATTGAATATGCTATTGTCCGGTTGAAATATTATCGATTATTTAGACAATTGACAACCTGAGGATTAATTATAAACATCGTTTGACATGTTTCAACAAACTTTACCGGTACTATTAGGATGTATTCGTCTGCATGTTTTGACCTCCTTTGAGCCAGTGGATTACTGAACAAAACGCGCCAACAAAACTGAGTTTTTGGGATATGAAGAGGGACTTTATTGAACAAAACAAACATTTATTGTGTAGCTGGGACTCTTGTGACTGCAACCAGATGAAGATCTTCAAAGGTAAGTGATTAATTTTATCGCTATTTCTGACTTTCGTGACTCCTCTACTTGGTTGGAAAATGTTTGTATGCTTTTGTAAGCGGGGTGCTGTCCTCGGATAATCACATGGTATGCTTTCGCCGTAAAGCCTTTTTGAAATCTGACAAAGCGGCTGGATGAACAAGAAGTTAATCTTTAATCTTTTTTGTGAATGCTTATTATGACTATTTCTGTATTTTGAATTTGGCTCTCTGCAATTTCACCGGATGTTGTCGAAGTGGGTCGCTAGCGGAATGCCTGCGCCAGAGAGGTTAACCAACACAAAAACATCCTATGGCATTCTGCATTAGCATCAAACAGCCCACGTGATATGCAACTTTTCAGGGAAGTTAGAAACCAATATACACAGGCAGTTAGAAAAGCCAAGGCTAGCTTTTTCAAGCAAAAACTTGCTTCCTGCAACACAAACTCAAAAAAGTTCTGGGACACTGTAAAGTCCATGGAGAATAAGAACACCTCCTCCCAGCTGCCCACTGCACTGAGGATAGGAAACTCTGTCACCACCGATAAATCCACTATAATTGAGAATTTCAATAAGCATTTTTCTACAGCTGGCCATGCTTTCCACCTGGCTACCCCTACCCCGGTCAACAGCCCTGCACCCCCCACAGCAACTCGCCCAAGCCTTCCCCATTTCTCCTTCGTATCAACTGAGATTCCCAAAGATTGGAAAGCTGCCCCTCTTCAAAGGGGGAGACATTCTAGACCCAAACTGCTACAGTCCTATATCTATCCTACCCTGGCTTTCTAAGGTCTTCGAAAGCCAAGTCAACAAACAGATTACCGACCATTTCGAATACCACCGCACCTTCTCCGCTATGCAATCTGGTTTCAGAGCTGTTCATGGGTGCACCTCCTGTCTCTTATACACATCTAGATGTGTATAAGAGACAGATCCTGCCCTGCCTTTTAAGGTCTTCGAAAGCCAAGTCAACAAACAGATTACCGACCATTTCGAATACCACCGCACCTTCTCCGCTATGCAATCTGGTTTCAGAGCTGTTCATGGGTGCACCTCAGCCACGCTCAAGGTCCTAAACAATATCTTAACTGCCATTGATAAGAAACAACACTGTGCAGCCGTATTCATTGACCTGGCCAAGGCTTTCGACTCTGTCAATCACCACATCCTCATCGGCTCCCTAAATGATTGCCTCGCCAGGTTCACCAACTACTTCTCTGATAGAGTTCAGTGTGTCAAATTGGAGGGCCTGATGTCAGGGCCTCTGGCGGTCTTAATGGGGTTCAGGGTTCAATTCTTGGGCCGACTCTCTTCTCTGTATACATCAATGATGTCGCTCTTGCTGCTGGTGGTTCTGTGATCCACCTCTACGCAGACGACACCATTCTGTATACTTCTGGCCCTTCTGTGGACACTGTGTTAACAACCCTCCAGACGAGCTTCAATGCCATACAACTCTCCTTACGTGGCTTCCAACTGCTCTTAAATACAAGTAAAACTAAATGCATGCTATTCAACCGATCGCTGCCTGCACCTGCCCGCCCGACCAGCATCACTACTCTGGATGGTTCTGACTTAGAATATGTGGACTACAAATACCTAGGTGTCTGGTTAGACTGTAAACTCTCCTTCCAGACTCACATCAAACATCTCCAATCCAAAGTTAAATCTAGAATTGGCTTCCTATTTCGCAACAAAGCATCCTTCACTCATTCTGCCAAACATACCCTCGTAAAACTGACCATCCTACCAATCCTCGACTTCGGCGATGTCATTTACAAAATAGCCTCCAATACCCTACTCAATAAATTGGATGCAGTCTATCACAGTGCCATCCGTTTTGTCACCAAMGCCCCATATACTACCCACCACTGCGACCTGTACGCTTTCGTTGGCTGGCCCTCGCTTCATACTCGTCGCCAAACCCACTGGCTCCAGGTCATCTACAAGACCCTGCTAGGTAAAGTCCCCCCTTATCTCAGCTCGCTGGTCACCATAGCAGCACCCACCTGTAGCACGCGCTCCTGGAGGTATATCTCTCTGGTCACCCCCAAAACCAATTCCTCCTTTGGCCACCTCTCCTTCAAGTTCTCTGCTGCCAATGACTGGAACGAACTACAAAAATCTCTGAAACTGGAAACGCTTATCTCCCCCACTAGCTTTAAGCACCAGCTGTCAGAGCAGCTCACAGATTACTGCACCTGTACATAGCCCATCTATAATTTATCCCAAACAACTACCTCTTCCCCTACTGTATTTATTTATTTTGCTCCTTTGCACCCCATTATTTCTGTTTCTACTTTGCACATTCTTCCACTGCAAATCTACCATTCCAGTGTTTTACTTGCTATATTGTATTTACTTCACCACCATGGCCTTTTTTGCCTTTACCTCCCATCTCACTTAATTTGCTCACATTGTATATAGACTTATTTTTCTACTGTATTATTGACTGCATGTTTGTTTTACTCCATGTGTAACTCTGTGTTGTTGTATGTGTCGAACTGCTTTGCTTTATCTTGGCCAGGTCGCAATTGTAAATGAGAACTTGTTCTCAACTTGCCTACCTGTTAAATAAAGGTGAAATAAAAAAATGAAATAAATAACGACACAGGGCGAGACACAGATGCAGACACCGGAGGCAGATGGTTCGATATTTTTTGAAAAACAAGGGGCAGGCAAGAGGCAGGTCGAGGACATGCAGAAATTCATAAACCAGATCAGAGTCCAGAAGGTACAGGGCGGCAGGCAGGCTTGAGGGCAGGCTGAATGGTCAGGCAGGCAAAGGGTACAGTGTCAGGGCAGGCAAAGGGTCAGAACCGGGAGGACTAGAAAAACAGAATCTACGAAAAACAGGAGCATGGAAAAACACACTGCTTGGCTTGACTTGACAAGACAAACTGGCAACAGCCAGATAGGACTGGTATAAATACACAGGGAATAACGGGAACAAATGGGAGACACCTGGTGGGGAGTGGAGACAAGCACAAGACAGGTGAAACAGATCAGGGTGTGACACCGCGAGTCAAAACCTGGATTTGTCCAACAAGATATGCTAATTTGTGTTCTTRCAGATGGTGCTATAGGGATGGAAATAGTTATTTCTACCATGCTGATCAATGGGAGTATGCTCAGTATCAACATTATGAAAAATGTACTCTGACTTAGAATTATTTATATTCTTAATGTCTTTTGAAACTTGAGAGAAATTGAGAGAAATCTGAAAATGGGGGAATGTGAGAGAAAAATKACATATTTACCAGATTTTTTTATATTAATAGTTAACAATTAATTCTTAACAAATAGTAAGACATTTCGGTTCTACTAATGCTTTGTTTTTAATGGTCTCCACACTAGCTCCCTGCAGCTACTGGGCGTATGGTCAAGGACATGGGTTTTACTAGAGATAGCTTAGGAGTAGAACAATCCCTCATTGTTTCTAATCATTCTTGTATTTGGGAAATTAAGCCAGGTTGGGGGTTAAAACAACACCAGGTGCACGAGATGAACCACGAGATGGACCCAAAAATGGCTTATGATGCCRCCTATCTGCATGGGAGGGGTGCAACCAGCAATGACCAAACATTTTAGTGTCAGCTATATTAGAACCAGGATTCCTTTGTAAAGGTTAGGCTCTCGGTCCAACACTCAAGAGTGTTGGGTCGACCAGTCTCATTATTGCAATAATTAATCGATGTTAAATAAAGATTGATTGTTTGAATAATTGTCCAAATCTCTCTCAGTATACATGAAATTCCAATATACAGTACCAGTCAAAGGTTTAGACCCACCTACTCATTCAAGGGTTTTTGAACTAAGAGCAAAACAGATGGGATGGCGTATCGCTGCAGAAAGCTCTGGTAGCCACACTGGTTAAGTGTGCCTTGAATTCGAAATAAATCACAGACAGTGTCACCAGCAAAGCACCCCCATTCTTCGCGGTGGGAACCACACATGCGGAGATAATCCGTTCACCTACTCAGCGTCTCACAAACACATGGCGGTTGGAACCATAAATCGCAAATTTGGACTAATCAGATTTCCACCAATCTAATGTCCATTGCTCGTGTTTCTTGGCAAGTCTCTTCTTATTATTGGTGTCCTTTAGTAGTGGTTTCTTTGCAGCATTTTGACCATGAAGGCCTGATTCACACAGTCTCCTCTGAACAGTTGTGTTGAGATGTGTCTGAACTTGAACTCTCTGAAGCATTTATTTGGGCAGCAATCTGAGGTGCAATTAACTTTAATTAACKTATGCTCTGCAGCAGAGGTAACTCTGTGTCTTCTTTTCCTGTGGCGGTCCTCATGAGAGCCAGTTTCATCATAGCGCTTGATGGTTTTTGCAACTGCACTTGAAGAAACTTTCAAAGTTCTTGAAATTTTCTGAATTGACTGACCCTCATGTCTTAAAGTAATGATGGACTGTCATTTCTCCTTGCTTATTTGAGCTGTTCTTGCCATAATATGGACCTGGTCTTTTACCAATTATGGCAATTATATCTTCTGTATACCACTCCTACGTTGTCACAACACAACTGATTGGCTCAAACATATTAAGAAGGAAAGAAATTCCAGAAATTAACTTTTTGTTGAATAATATGTACATGTAGGAGGTATTAAAGTGACTATCCATAGATAATAACAGAGAGTAGCAGCAGTGTAAAAGGGGGGGAATGCAAATAGTTTGGGTAGCCATTTGATTAGATGTTCAGGAGTCTTATGGCTTGGGTGTAGAAGCTTTTAAGAAGCCTCTTGGACCTAGACTTGGCACTCCGGTACCGCTTGCCGTGCGGGAGAAGWGAGAACAGTCTATGACTASGGTGGCTGGAGTCTTTGACAATTCTTATGGCCTTCCTCTGACACCTCCTGGTATAGAGGTCTTGGATGGCAGGAAGCTTGGCCCCAGTGATGTACTGGGGCATAAGCATTTACACTTTGTAGTTCCTTGTGGTCAGAGGCCAGGCAGTTGCCAAACCAGGCAGTGATGCAACCCGTCAGGATGCTCTCGATGGTGCAGCTGTAGAACCTTTTGAGGATCTGAGGACCCATGCCAAATTTTTCCAGTCTCCTGAGGGGGAATAGGTTTTGTCGTGCTCTCTTCACGAACACTGGTCACTTTAATAATATTTAAATCAGCTTTTGGAGCTGTAGCCCCCAATGATTTTGTTTCAGTCTTTTGACCTGCTGGGATGGTGTAAAACAAGCTACGTAAGCTACACTGAATTACACACTGCAACGAATACTCCAGACATGAGCCCTGGACTGCTCTGCCTTTTTAGTGCTGCCTAAAATCATGAGGCGTCACTACAGACCCGGGTTCGATCCCGRGCTGTGTCACAGCCGGCCACAATCGAGAGACGCACGAGGCGGCGCACAATTGGCACAGCGTCGTCCAGGTTAGGGGATGGTTTGGCCTAACGGGATCTCCATGTCCCATCGCGCTCTAGCAACACCTGTGGCGGGCCGGGCGCATGAACGCTGACACGGTTGCCAGTTGTACGGTTTTTCCTCAGACACATTGGTGTGGCTGGCTTCCGGGTTAAGCGAGTAGTGTGTCAAGAAGCAGTGTTGCTTGGCAGGGTCGTGTTTCGGAGGACGCATGGCTCTCGATCTTCGCCTTTGCCAAGTCCGTACGGGAGTTGCAGAGATGGGACAAGACTGTAACTACCAATTGGATGTCATGAAATTTGGGATATAAAAGAGGTAAAATAGATATAGTAGTACCAGTCAAAAGTTTGGCCACACCTACTCATTCTTTATTTTTTACTATTTTCTACATTGTAGAATAATAGTGAAKACATCAAAACTATGAAATAACACATATAGAATCATGTAGTAACCAAAAAAGTGTTAAACAAATCAAAATATATTTTTGATTTTAGATTCTTCAAAGTAGCCACCTTTTGCCTTGATGATAGCTTTGCACACTCTTGGCATTCTCTCAACCAGCTTTGTGAGGAATGCTTTTCCAAAAGTCTTGAAGGAGTTCCCACATATGCTGAGCACTTGTTGGCTGCTTTTCCTTCACTTTGCGGTCCAACTCATCCCAAACAATCTCAATTAGGTTGAGGTCGGGTGATTGTGGAGGCCAGGTCATCTGATGCWGCACTCCATCACTCTCCTTCTTGGTCAAATAGCCCTTACACAGCCTGGAAGTGTGTTTTGGGTCATTGTCCTGTTGAAAAACAAATGATAGTCCCAAGCTACGTAAGCTACACTGAATTACACACTGCAACGAATACTCCAGACATGAGCCCTGGCCTGCCCTGCCTTTTTAGTGCTGCCTAAAATCAGCCTTTCTGTGTACGGTGGAGCAAAATACAGAGAGATCCTTAATGAAAACCTGCTTCAGAGTGCTCAGGACCTCAGACTGGGGTGAAAGTTCACCTTCCAACAGTACAACGACTCTAAGCACACACCCAAGGCACTGCAGCAGTGGCTTCGGGACAAGTCTCTGAATATCCTTGAGTGGCCCAGCCAGAGCCCGGACTTGAACCCGATCTAAAATCTCTAGAGAGACCTGAAAATAGCTGTGCAGCAACGCTCCTCATCCAACCTGACAGATGATCTACAGAGAAGAATGGGAGAAACTCCCCAAATACAGGTGTGCCAAGCTTGTAGCATCATACCAAAGAAGACTCGAGGCTGTAATCGTTGCCTGTAATCGTAGAAGTAATTCTATTACACTAGATGTTTGTCGTTGAACCAAGGTCTAGAAATGAAACACCATGTAGAATAAACATGTTTAACCATTTATTAAATAATGAATAATGCAAGTTTAGGTAATATAGGCTCTGCTTCTTCAGGGTAGCTCACTGCCCAAGTAAAGTGTCAACATATAAAAAGTCCTACAAGCAGTGAGCACAGTAAAGTATGCCAATCCCCTCAGCAGGAAAACAGACCCTAACAGGTGAAGGCTGGGGTGGTGGTCGGAGCAAAATAATTAAACACATACTAGCAGTAGAAGCAAGCGGCAGCAGGATGTGAGAGCAGAAGCGGTCAGCTTAAATAAACCACCAAATAAGGTAAGTGATTGTTACTAGCATCTAATTGCGTTAGCTGAGGTGGGCACTCTGGTTCCCTTTTTGAACTGGCAATCTTTGGGCAAAATTCAAATAGGGTTTTCAAGCTCTTCAAGCTACTGAATCTGGCTGGTTAACAAGATGGCGATGTTTCAAAAAGGCCTAGCTTGTGCATCACTATCAATAGCTATCACAAGTGAACAGGAAAAAAGGATGGATAGCTAACTGATTCTTACATGTACTACTAAAGTTAAAAAGCTTATGATTGGTGTAAACACTGGTGAGAGAGAGTTTCCTTCCACCATATTTTTATATGATATGATTTATTTGACCATTTAAAAAACACAATATAACCACATGTGTATACAACGCAATTGAAAATCATCCAGGATAACACAAAAAAGTTAAAAAACGTATTTCTATTGTGTTCCTCTTGTTAACAAAATATATGAGTCATCTATATGAGTCATCAATGAACATCAAATGAACGATGGGAAAATAATTGTGTCTCTAGTCAGCTTTGGATGTAAGAAAAGGCAGTTTGCCTTGAGCAAAGGGTGCATCGATTGTACAGTAGGCCTACAGCCAGGGAGAAAGTAAATCTGTCAGACAGGGCAGGAGCTCTTCATCAGGGTCCCTCTCTTTCTCCGACATTCTCAGTTCCTCCATAGCCACTCCTCCATAAGGTAGCTGATCCGTGCTACATGTGAGMTACACGCGAGAACTCATTTTCCACTTTGACAAACGTGTACAGGTAGCACAGAAGAAACATGCTATACACCCGAAGAAAGGTCAACTAATCCAACTGGCATTTGAGGGGGATCTTATAAGAAGATTTCGGGAGAATTGAATGATAGATTACTCAGGAAGTTTCACAGAGCATCAAGGAAGCTGCAACTCATTTGAAAAGGTAAGATTGAAACAATCTAGCTGGTTGTTTTTTWAAATCAAAATCTTGCTTTAGTGTGTCCATTGTGCTGATAGAGCGCTGTGAGATTGCGTGCCATTCAACCTGTCACTTCTTGGTCTAAAGCATTTTTTGAACTCGTATGTTTACTGTGGTACAACGTGATATAAGCAGAATTCAATATAATTCCAATGCAAGAACCCAAATGATGCCCCTGGGTATGAATACATTTCGGTATGCTACATTCTATTATGTTTTTCTTGATAAACCTATTGGTTTTCATTACTGTAAATGGAAAAGTACGTATTGGAAACGTGTTTATGGTATACTGGCATTGCTAAATTGATTATGTGGGTTGAATTTGATTGACAGAAGTGTATTGTGCCATACAGGGTTGGAGAGTAACGGATTACATGTAAACGATTGCAAAAACTGTAATCCGTTACATTACCATMAAAATTATTATAATCAGATTAGATACTTTTGAAAAATGTGATTATTACTTCAAGGATTACTTTTAAATTCAGAAAGGATGCTTGCGAAAAAAMCCATMTTTGACACTTCTCTGTTTTCTCAATGACATTCAAACAGCTTTGAAAAATAGAGCAAGTTTAAATTTGTTCAACATGACATTAAATCAGAGACCACAATGATGACATCCCAAATGTGTTTGATGGATCTAGGGAAAAGAGCAGGAATAGGCTTTTGTAGGCTACGGTCCAAGCTATGTCTTCCAATGGTGTGACTGCTGGTGGCATCCAAAGATTATCCAACTTGAATAAACGCTTGGAGATAAGGATGACAGCAGTGGTGTAGTCAATGGCGATCATTATTGATATCTACTTAGCGCATTGATAGGAAAAGGGTTAGGCTTAGCTAAAATGAATAGAAGGTTAGGATAAATAACTTGGTAGGTTAGAAGAAATAAAGAGAATTAGTTTAAGATTAGGAAAGGGGTTGGGTTTAGGTTTAGGTAGAATGGGCAGCAGGTTAGGAGAATGAGGTTAAGGCTAGGGAAAGTGTTGGGGTTAGGCTTAACTAAAATGCTACAGTTGTCAACAATTGACTAGTCATGCAGCCCAATCAGCCACGCAAAACTGTCTTGAGTKGCATCAAATCTGCCCAATTAGCTGATTCCCTTTCTTTACACCTACTTATGTTGATCCKCCCACTTCTGTTGACACACCCACTTTCAGACACACCCCATCATGTATGCAGTTACCCATGACTCGTCAGAATCACTTCTGCCTGTGTGTTCCCTTGACAACGCAAAATGTGTGATTCAAAAAAGTGACGTCACCGCGTATTTCCCATGTTCCTTTGCGAATCCCAGTCAAGCGTTTGTTGGTGAAAACATTAGTCTCCGTCTGGGCTGGAGAATAAAGAATATATATTTTTCTCCACATAAATCTCGCCAGACAAACAATAATCTCCGATTCAGTTCATAACTGAGTCTTTCACGCTGCACGGTAGGTCAATTTGAAAAATGTTTGTGTGAGAAACAAGTTCGAACGTTTGGAGATTGATAGGTTGCTAACGTTAGCGCGGTACTAACGTTACTGGTCAGCGAAAGGAACAGCTATGTGATTTATGACTAGCATGGCTTTATCGTGCTAATTGTAGTTAGCTTTCTACAATCAGTGGCTTTAGAGTCGTCGAATAATTTTATTTTTGGACGGTGTTTGAAAGTGGCTTTCATATTGGCTCAAGTCTTGAACTATAATATGGCTAGCTAGTTCAAGGTGCTATCCGGCATTCTTGAACTAGAGATCTAACACTAGTTTTCTGCCAATTAAAATTGTAACGTAGACCCTTGGGCTTAGTTTAGAGAGAACAACATAAGTAAGCAATGCCAACAGTTTTCTGTAGATGCACGACAGAAGCAGTTGCATATGGCTCTATGATGAAACTGGCTCTCATGAGGACCACCACAGGAAAGGAAGACCCAAAGTTACCTCTGCTGCAGAGGATAAGTTAATTACAGCCAGCGAGATTAGTGCGCCAGCTAGTCAAATCTCCGCACAAAACAACCCGAATAGTTAGGTACAATTTACAGAAAACAAAACAGCGCTTTGGAACTAAGTATTGAATTAATCTACATCAATAGGCAAAGCCCAGTATCACCTAGGATATGCATAATGTGCACTATATATACAAAAGTATGTGGACACTCCTTCAAATGAGAGGATTTGGCTTTCTGCCTCACCTGTTGCTCAATTTTATACACCTGTCAAGGTTGCCACAGCCATGCAATTGCCACAGCCATGYAATCTCATAGACAAACATTGGCAGAAGAATGGCCTTACTGAARATATTTGTGCCTTTCAACGTGGCACCGTCATAGGATGCCACCTTTCCAACAAGTCAGTTTGTCAAATTTYTGCCCTGTTACAGCTGCTCCGGTCAACTGTACGTGCTGTTGTGAAGTGGAAAGGTCTAGGAGCAACAATGGACAGCCGTGAAGTGGTAGGCCACACAAGCTCACAGAACAGGACTGCCCAGGGCTGTAGCGTTTAAAAAATCGTCTGTCCTCGGTTTCAACACTCACTACCGAGTTCCAAACTGCCTCTGTTCTGGCGTGGGTTACCATGCCAGAACAGCTTTCTGGCAGGCTTCTTGAAGAAGACAGATCTCATCCATGTCACAAGTGATGCAACTTCAGAGAAGTATTTGTAGTGCTGCCAGATCTCACCCACCAGATTGATGACATGGCAGAGACCGGTAACATGGACACTGTTGGGCATCACTCCTTTCAGAACCTCCTTGTATGTCTTCAGGCAGTAGGAGGCATNTGCCCTGTTACAGCTGCTCCGGTCAACTGTACGTGCTGTTGTGAAGTGGAAAGGTCTAGGAGCAACAATGGACAGCCGTGAAGTGGTAGGCCACACAAGCTCACAGAACAGGACTGCCCAGGGCTGTAGCGTTTAAAAAATCGTCTGTCCTCGGTTTCAACACTCACTACCGAGTTCCAAACTGCCTCTGTTCTGGCGTGGGTTACCATGCCAGAACAGCTTTCTGGCAGGCTTCTTGAAGAAGACAGATCTCA
This sequence comes from Salvelinus sp. IW2-2015, assembly GCF_002910315.2. Taxonomy (NCBI): domain Eukaryota; kingdom Metazoa; phylum Chordata; class Actinopteri; order Salmoniformes; family Salmonidae; genus Salvelinus; species Salvelinus sp. IW2-2015. The sequence continues at coordinate 6,451,946 of NC_036859.1, read as the reverse complement.
TCCATGTCACAAGTGATGCAACTTCAGAGAAGTATTTGTAGTGCTGCCAGATCTCACCCACCAGATTGATGACATGGCAGAGACCGGTAACATGGACACTGTTGGGCATCACTCCTTTCAGAACCTCCTTGTATGTCTTCAGGCAGTAGGAGGCATTATCTGTGACCACTGCCCAGGCATCGTTCAGGTTCAGATGGTTGCTGTGGAGGGAGGCTAGTACAGCTGGGAAAACGTTGAGTAGAGGGCGCGACAAAACCTTTTCCCCCGCAGGAAACTAAAGATTTGGCATGGGTCCTCAGATCCTCAAAAGGTTTTACAGCTGCACCATCGAGAGCATCCTGACGGGTTGCGTCACTGCCTGCTATGGCAACTGCTTGGCCTCCGACCGCATTTCACTACAGAGGGTAAGCTTCCTGCCATCCGTGACCTCTGTACCAGGAGGTGTCAGCAGAAGGCCCACAAAATTGTCAGACTCCAGCCACCCTTGGCATGGAATGTCCTYTCTGCTACTGTACGGCAAGCGGTACCGAAGTGCCAAGTCTAGGTCCAAGAGGCTTCTTAACAGCTGTTACCCCCAAGCCATAATACTCCTGAACAGCTAGTCAAATTGCTACCCAGACAATTTGCATTGCCCCCCCCCCCTCTTCTACGCTGCTGCTACTCTGTTATTATCTATGCCTAGTCACTTTAATTACTCTACCTACATGAACATATTACCTCGACACCGGTGCACCCGCACATTGACTCTGTACCGGTACCCCCTGTGTATATAGCCCCGCTATTGTTATTTACTGCTGCTCTTTAATTATTTGTTATTTTTATATCATTTTATTTTAATATATAGGTATTTTCTTAACTACATTGTTGGTTAAGGGCTTGTAAGTAAGCATTTCACCTGTTGTTCGGCGCATCTGACAAAGAAAATTTGATTTGATTTTAAGCTCTTAGCTGTTGGACTCTGGAGTGATGCATCGCGCTTCACCATCTGGCAGTCCGACGCACGAGTCTGTATTTGGCGGATGCCTGGAGAACGCTACCTGCCCCAATGCATAGTGCCAACTTAAGTTTGGTGGAGGAGGAATACTGGTCTGGGGCTGTTTWTCATGGTTCGGGCTAGGCCCCTTAGTACCAGTGAAGGGAAATCTTAACGATACAGTATACAATGAAATTCTRGACAATTTTCTGCTTCCAACTTTGTGGCCCTTTCCTGTTTCAGCAAGACAATGGCCCCATGCACAAAGCRAGGTCCATACAGAAATGGTGTGGAAGAACTTGACAGGCCTGCACAGAGCCCTGAACCATCAAACACCTTTGGGATGAATTGGAATGCTCTTGTGGYTGATTGGAAGCAAGTACCTGCAGCAATGTTCCAACATCTAGTGGCAAGCCTTCCCAGAAGAGTGGTAGCTGWTATGACAGCAAAGGGGTGACCAMCTCYATATTAATGCCCATGATTTTGGAATGAGATGTTCAAGCAGGTGTCCACATACTTTTGGTCATGTAKTGTAGCTATGATATTTGTGAATGTAAATCCATGCTATATAATTTCCTATTCCTTTACAGCTATGGACCAGGACTATGAGTGTCGGCTGCTCAGGCAGATCAACATCCAGAACGAGAATGCCAGCCCTATTGTAAGTGGATTGACTTTTTAAAAGGTATTGTCTGTACTGTTTATTATTCTGTATTGGCTTGTGTTGTCCAATATCATTMTGTATTGAGATGGTATGATGTTCCCTTGTTTACATCTTGCAAATATCTTAGAATTCAAACCTCAAGATGGTGTCTAAATGTATTCATGTATGAATTGCTTGGAACACACTTAGCTGACCACAGAATGTTCAGGGATTTGGAGAGTGAGTTTTAGTTCAATTGATGGGACATGGGGTGAAGGTAATCTATCCAGAGATACTAGTGATTTTAACGTTTCAGTCCACAGGTTAATTTGCATAGTGTGGTGCAATTAAATTGGCGCGTGTRTGTATTTTCGTTAGTTGTCATGTATCTCATTTATCACACAGCCTAGTTTGTGGAGCGGAATAGCCTATCACCTGTCAGACAGAGCGAGAGCAGCTCATCAGAAATGTGCTGCTGGAGTGAAACGTGCTTTTGTAAGCCCAGTCATTGCGCCACCAATCATTTTAAATGCACATATTTTGATGGCCACGATTTAAAGAGCTATTTTTATGAACTTGTAATTAAATCGCGCCTCCCATTCGAGTGCATAGGCTTTACCAACGGTAGACAGGCTATCAGCGCGTAACTAGAGAGTATAACTGCATCCAAAATAACACCGTCGACTGCAGTTAATGCACTTTTACTGCAGTTTCACAACTGCTATCTTTTTTTKGTAAGGGTAGCCAAAATCCAACGATAGAAATGTGGAGGAAATKATTTTATAAAGGCCGTTAACCAGAATATTTCTCCTTCTGTTTTATTGGTTTTCATATAAACTTTATTTAGTTGTCCAGAAGCCGAAGGTACAATCCTAGTCATATTAGCAACCCATGCTAGTTTTTGCTGTTAGATTTCCCTTCTTCTCTAAGTTTAACAGAGATTTTCATGAGTCACATATGGAACTGCTCGCCATCAGGTGCTCTGTTTAAAACTGTGGGATTTCTGGAGAAGATCTGTATGGAGGAGTGGGCCAAAATCCTGCTGCAGTGTGTGCAAACCTGGTCAAGAACTACAGGAAACGTATGATCTCTGTAATTGCAAACAAAGGTTTCTGTACCAAATATTAAGATCTGCTTTTCTGATGTATCAAATACTTATGTCATCAATAAAATGCAAATTAATTACTTAAAAATCATACAATGTGATTTTCTGGATTTTTGTTTTAGATTCCGTCTCTCATAGTTGAAGTGTACCCATGATAGAAATTACAGACCTCTACATGCTTTGTAAGTAGGAAACCTGCAAAATCGGCAGTGTATCAAATACTTGTTCTCCCCACTGTATATATTATATATACACAGTGGGGCAAAAAAGTATTTAGTCAGCCACCAATTGTGCAAGTTCTCCCACTTAAAGATGAGAGAGGCCTGTAATTTTCATCATAGTGACACTTCAACTATGACAGACAAAATGAGGGGGAAATCCAGAAAATCACATTGTATGATTTTTTATGAATTTATTTGCAAATTATGGTGGAAAATAAGTATTTGGTCCCTACAAACAAGCAAGATTTCTGGCTCTCACAGACCTGTAACTTCTTCTTTAAGAGGCTCCTCTGTCCTCCACTCGTTACCTGTATTAATGGCACCTGTTTGAACTTATCAGTATAAAAGACACCTGTCCACAACCTCAAACAGTCACACTCCAAACTCCACTATGGCCAAGACCACTATGGCCACTATGGCCAAAAATACCTTTTTAACTTTAAGATGATAGGTTTGCTATTGTTCATGTTTCCATTAACTTCTTATGGCTGCAGGGGCAGTATTGAGTAGCTTGGATGAAAAGGTGCCCAGAGTAAACTGCCTGCTCCTCAGTCCCAGTTGCTAATATATGCATATTAGTATTGGATATAAATAACTGAAGTTTCTAAAAATGTTTGAAGATGTCTTGTGAGTATAACAGAACTCATATGGCAGGCAAACACCTGAAAATCCAACAAGGAAGTGGAAAATCTCAGGTTTGTAGGTTTTCAACTCATCGCCTATCAATACACAGTGGGATTGGGTCAGTTTGCACTTCCTACGGCTTCCACTAGATGTTAACAGTCTTTTAAACCTTGTCTGATGCTTCTACTGTGAAGTGGGGCCGAAGGAGAGGGGAATGAGTAAGGTCTATCATGACCTGACCATGCACTAACCATGCGCGTTCATGTGAGAGCGGTCTGTTCCATCGCACTTCTGAAGACAATGGAATTCTCCGGTTGGAATATTATTGAAGATTTATGTTAAAAACATCCTAAAGATTGATTCAATACATCGTTTGACATGTTTCTACTGACTGTTACGGAACTTTTTGACATTTCGTCTGCTTTTAGTGACGCGCTTCGTGACTTTGGATTGTTTACCAAAGGCGCTAACAAAAGTAGCTATTTGGACATAACGAACAAAACAAACATTTCTTGTGGGAGTCTGGGGTGCATTCCGACGAAGATCAGCAAAGGTAAGTGAAGATTTATATATCTATTTATGACTTTTGTTGACTCCACAATTGGCGGGTAACTGTATGGCTTTGCTTTTGTGCTGAACGCTGTTCTCAGATTATTGAATATTGTGCTTTTGCCGTAAAGTTTTTTTGAAATCTGACACAGCGGTTGCATTAAGAATAAGTTATATTTAATTCTATGTAAACATGTATCTTTCATCAAAGTTTATGATGAGTATTTCTGTTATTTGATGTGGCTCTCTGCAATTTCTACGGATATTTTGGAAATTTTCTGAACATGGCGCCAATGTAAACTGAGGTTTTTGGATATGAATATGAACTTTATCGAACAAAACATATATGTATTGTGTAACATGAAGTCCTATGAGTTCATCTGATGAAGATCATCAGAGGTTAGTGATTAAATTTTTATCTCCATTTCTGTGGTTTTTTTTCTGTGATTTTGCGGGTGACCTAACATAATCGTTTGTGGTGCTTTCGCTGTAAAGCCTTTTTGAAATCGGACACTGTGGTGGGATTAACAATAAGTTGTAT
>NC_036859.1:6398488-6447265 GCF_002910315.2 Salvelinus sp. IW2-2015 | reverse complement strand
TTTCCAACTAAATTGCATTTTGGGAAATGTTAAATTATGTTTTAATTGCCTGCGTCATTACAGGAGTTGCGTGTTCAATAATAGGTTATATATATATATATATATCAGTGGGGAGAACAAGTATTTGATACACTGCCGATTTTGCAGGTTTTCCTACTTACAAAGCATGTAGAGGTCTGTAATTTTTATCATAGGTACACTTCAACTGTGAGAGACGGAATCTAAAACAAAAATCCAGAAAATCACATTGTATGATTTTTAAGTAATTAATTTGCATTTTATTGCATGACAAGTGTTTTGATCACCTACCAACCAGTAAGAATTCCGGCTCTCCACAGACCTGTTAGTTTTTCTTTAAAGAGCCCTCCTGTTCTCCCCTCATTCCTGTATTAACTGCACCCGTTTGAACTCGTACCTGTATAAAAGACACCTGTCCACACACTCAATCAAACAGACTCCAACCTCTCCACAATGGCCAAGACCAGAGAGCTGTATAAGGACATCAGGGATAAAATTGTAGACATGCAACAGGCTGGGATGGGCTACAGGACAATAGGCAAGCAGCTTGGTGAGAGCAACAACTGTTGGCGCAATTATTAGAAAATGGAAGAAGTTCAAGATGACGGTCAATCACCCTCGGTCTGGGGCTCCATGCAAGATCTCACCTCGTGGGGCATCAAATGATCATGAGGAAGGTGAGGGATCAGCCCAGAACTACACGGGGCCTGGTCAATGACCTGAAGAGAGCTGGGACCACAGTCTCAAAGAAAACCATTAGTAACACACTACACCCGTCATGGATTAAATCCTGCAGCGCACGCAAGGTCCACCTGCTCAAGCCAGCGCATGTCCAGGCCCGTCTGAAGTTTGCCAATGACCATCTGGATGATCCAGAGAAGGAATGGGAGAAGGTCATGTGGTCTGATGAGACAAAAATAGAGCTTTTTGGTCAAATCCACTCGCCGTGTTTGGAGGAAGAAGAAGGATGAGTACAACCCCAAGAACACCATCCCAACCGTGAAGCATGGAGGTGGAAAATCATTCTTTGGGGTGCTTTTCTGCAAAGGGTACAGGATGACTGCACCGTATTGAGGGAGGGAGGATGGGGCCATGTATCGCGAGATCTTGGCCAACAACCTCCTTCCCTCAGTAAGAGCATTGAAGATGGGTCGTGGCTGGGTCTTCCAGCATGACAACGACCCGAAACACAACAGCCAGGGCAACTAAGGAGTGGCGCCGTAAGAAGCATCTCAAGGTCCTGGAGTGGCCTAGCCATCTCCAGACCTGAACCCAATAGAAAATCTTTGAGGGAGCTGAAAGTCCGTATTGCCCAGCGACAGCCCGAAACCTGAAGGATCTGGAGAAGATCTGTATGGAGGAGTGGGCCAAAATCCCTGCTGCAGTGTGTGCAAACCTGGTCAAGAACTACAGGAAACGTATGATCTCTGTAATTGCAAACAAAGGTTTCTGTACCAAATATTAAGATCTGCTTTTCTGATGTATCAAATACTTATGTCATGCAATAAAATGCAAATATAATTACTTAAAAATCATACAATGTGATTTTCTGGATTTTGTTTTAGATTCCGTCTCTCATAGTTGAAGTGTACCCATGATAGAAATTACAGACCTCTACATGCTTTGTAAGTAGCCTGCAAAATTCGGCAGTGTATCAAATACTTGTTCTCCCCACTGTATATATATATATATACACAGTGGGGCAAAAAAGTATTTAGTCAGCCACCAATGTTGCAAGTTCTCCCACTTAAAAAGATGAGAGAGGCCTGTAATTTTCATCATAGGTACACTTCAACTATGACAGACAAATGAGGGGGAAAATCCAGAAAATCACATTGTATGATTTTTTATGAATTATTTGCAAATTATGGTGGAAAATAAGTATTTGGTCACCTACAAACAAGCAAGATTTCTGGCTCTCACAGACCTGTACTTCTTCTTTAAGAGGCTCCTCTGTCCTCCCATCGTTACCTGTATTAATGGCACCCTGTTTGAACTTATCAGTATAAAAGACACCTGTCACACCTCAAACAGTCACACTCCAAACTCCACTATGGCCAAGACCACTATGGCCACTATGGCCAAATACTTTTTACTTAAGATGATAGGTTTGCTATTGTTGCATGTTTCCATTAACTTCTTATGGCTGCAGGGGCAGTATTGAGTAGCTTGGATGAAAAGGTGCCCAGAGTAAACTGCCTGCTCCTCAGTCCCAGTTGCTAATATATGCATATTAGTATGGGATATAATAACTGAAGTTTCTAAAAATGTTTGATGATGTCTGTGAGTATAACAGAACTCATATGGCAGGCAAAACCTGAAAATCCAACAAGGAAGTGGAAAATCCGGTTTGTAGGTTTTCAACTCATCGCCTATCGAATACACAGTGGGATATGGGTCAGTTTGCACTTCCTACGGCTTCCACTAGATGTTAACAGTCTTTAAACCTTGTCTGATGCTTCTACTGTGAAGTGGGCCGAAGGAGAGGGGAATGAGTAGGTCTATCATGACCTGACCATGCACATAACCATGCGCGTTCATGTGAGAGCGAGGTCTGTTCCATCGCACTTCTGAAGACAATGGAATTCTCCGGTTGGAATATTATTGAAGATTTATGTTAAAAACATCCTAAAGATTGATTCAATACATCGTTTGACATGTTTCTACTGACTGTTACGGAACTTTTTGACATTTCGTCTGCTTTTAGTGAACGCGCTTCGTGACTTTGGATTGTTTACCAAACGCGCTAACAAAAGTAGCTATTTGGACATAACGAACAAAACAAACATTTCTTGTGGGAGTCTGGGGGTGCATTCCGACGAAGATCAGCAAAGGTAAGTGAAGATTTATAATCTATTTATGACTTTTGTTGACTCCACAATTGGCGGGTAACTGTATGGCTTGCTTTTGTGCTGAACGCTGTTCTCAGATTATTGAATATTGTGCTTTTGCCGTAAAGCTTTTTTGAAATCTGACACAGCGGTTGCATTAAAGATAAGTTTATATTTAATTCTATGTAAACATGTATCTTTCATCAAAGTTTATGATGAGTATTCTGTTATTTGATGTGGCTCTCTGCAATTTCTACGGATATTTTGGAAGAATTTCTGAACATGGCGCCAATGTAAACTGAGGTTTTTGGATATGAAATTGAACTTTATCGAACAAAACATATATGTTTGTGTAACATGAAGTCCTATGAGTTCATCTGATGAAGATCATCAAAGGTTAGTGATTAATTTTATTCTCCATTTTCTGTGTTTTTTCTGTGATTTTGGGTGACCTAACATAATCGTTTGTGGTGCTTTCGCTGTAAAGCCTTTTTGAAATCGGACACTGTGGTGGGATTAACAATAAGTGTATCTTTAAAATGGTGTGAAATACTTGTATGCTTGAGGATTTTTAATTATGAGATTTCTGTTTGAATTTGCGGCCCTGCACTTTCACTGGCTGTTGTCATATCGATCCCGTTAACGGGATTGCAGCCCTATAAGCTGTTAATAACATGTATGTTCCTTGTATGCATGCATAGTGTTTTCTGTTGGCCACGACATTTTAGTGTTTTGAAAAAATGTAACCTGGTTAACAAGGGTATGTTGTTGCAGAAAAGTGTACCGTCATTTGCGTCACCCGAGATCCAAATCCCCTGATAGTAGATCAGGAGTACGAGTAGGCTATACTTGCCCCGACATGTACGAGAACCTGTTAGTGTATTTAGTTTTGCAGAACTGTATATGGAACATAATGTTAGGCTAAGCAAAACACACTGTCAGTATTTTGAAGTTCAAAGCTACTGAACAAAGGCTGGATTTCCTCAGATCACTGACAATCGTCTGATCCTGGCTCCTCCCTAAGCGATTATATAACAAAACTGCTTTGTGAAGACTAAAGGGAGTGTCTATGTGTGAAACTAGGGCTTTGCTATTTAACACGTGTGTGAAGTCTAAAAGCTAAGGTTTTATTAAATAGTCTATTTTATTCAGGTCCCCTGGTGTTTATCTAAATTAAAATCACCTATGATTGACCTCTTCTGTTTACTTAATAACAAGTTTTACCCCTCCCCTCTCTGTGGAAACCCATTAAAATAAGACCTTAGGCTACATGTATTTTCTTTCAATCGTATTTCTATTGAACAGTTCATCTGCAGGAATTTTTCTGCCTTGAATTCCTTATGCAGGCCACCTACGCTTTGTTTTGGGCCACCTACAGTACCAGTCAAGTTTAGAGATACCTACTCATTCAAGGTTATTTTGTTATTTTGACTATTTTCTACATTGTAGAATAATAGTGAAGACAGAACTATGAAATCATGTTCTAACCAAAAAAGTGTATTCTTCAAAGTAGCCACCCTTTGCCTTGATGTTAGCTTTGCACATTCTTGGAATTCTCTCAACCAGCTTCAGCTGGAATGCTTTTCCAACAGTCTTGAAGGAGTTCCCACATATGCTGAGCACTTGTTGGCTGCTTTCCTTCACCCTGTGGTCCAACTCATCCAAACCATCTCAATTGGGTTGAGGTCGGGGGATTGTGGAGGCCAGGTCATCTGATGCAGCACTCCATTACTCTCCTCCTTGGTCAAATAGCCCTTACACAGCCTGGCGGTCTGTTGGGTCATTGTCCTGTTGAACAAATGATAGTCCCACTAAGCGCAAACCAGATGGGATGGCGTATCCTGCAGAATGCTGTGGTAGCCATGTGGTTAAGTGTGCCTTGAATTCTAAATAAATCACAGATGGGTCACCTGCAAAGCACCCCACAACTCCTTCATGCTTCACGTGGGAACCACACATGCAGATTATCTGTTCACCTAGTCTGTATCGCACAAAGACGGTTTGAACCAAACATCTCAAATTTGGACTCATCAGACCAAAGACCTGTCACTGTTTAATGCCCATTGCTCATGTTTCTTGGCACAAGCAAGTCTCTCTTATTGGTGTCCTGTAGTAGAGGCTTCTTTCCAGCAATTCAACCATGAAGGCCTGATTCACGCAGTCTCTTCTGAACAGTTGATGTTGAGATGTCTGTTACTTGAACTCTAGCATTTATTTGGGCTGCAATTTCTTAGGCTGTTAACTCTGCTGCAGAGGATATGTTCAGAGGTAACCCTCTGTCTTCCTTTCCTGTGGTGGTCCTCATGGAGCCAGTTTCGTCATAGCTCTTGATTGTTTTTGAGACCGCATTTGAAGAACATTTCGAACTTCTAATTCTCTGCATAGATTGACTTTCATGTCTTAAAGTAATGATGGACTGTTTTTTTTGGTTGTTTGTGCTGTTCTTGCCATAATTTGGACTTATCCCTATTTGGTAAAAGACCATCTTCTGTATACTACCACTACCCTGTCACAACACAACTTATTGGCTCAAATGCATTAAGGAAATCAATTCCACAAATTAACTTTTAACAAGGCACCACCTGTTAATTGAAATGCATCTTTAAAATGGTGTGAAATACTTGTATGCTTGAGGATTTTTAATTATGAGATTTCTGTTTGAATTTGGCGCCCTGCACTTTCACTGGCTGTTGTCATATCGATCCCGTTAACGGGATTGCAGCCCTATTAAGCTGTTAATGAAAMATGTATGTTCCTTGTATGCATGCATAGTGTTTTCTGTTGGCCACGTCATTTTAGTGTTTTGAAAAAATGTAACCTGGTTAACAAGGGTATGTTGGCAGAAAAGTGTACCGTCATTTGCGTCACCCGAGATCCAAATCCCCTGATTGTAGATCAGGAGTACGAGTAGGCTATACTTGCCCCGACATGTACGAGAACCTGTTAGTGTATTTAGTTTTGCAGAACTGTATATGGAACATAATGTTAGGCTAAGCAAAACACACTGTCAGTRTTTTGAAGTTCAAAGCTACTGAACAAAGGCTGGATTTCCTCAGATCACTGACAATCGTCTGATCCTGGCTCCTCCCTAACCGGTATAATAACAAAACTGCTTTGTGAAGACTAAAGGGAGTGTCTATGTGTGAAACTAGGGCTTTGCTATTTAACACMGTGTGTGAAGTCTAAAAGCTAAGGTTTTATTAAAATAGTCTATTTTATTCAGGTCCCCTGGTGTTTTATCTAAATTAAAATCACCTATGATTGACCTCTTCTGTTTACTTAATAACAAGTTTTACCCCTCCCCTCTTCCTGTGGAAACCCATTAAAAATAGACCTTAGGCTACATGTATTTCTTTCAATCGTATTTCTATTGAACAGTTCATCTGCAGGAATTTTTCTGCCATTGAATTCCTTATGCAGGCCACCTACGCTTTGTTTTGGGCCACCTACAGTACCAGTCAAAAGTTTAGAGATACCTACTCATTCAAGGKTWTTTTGTTATTTTGACTATTTTCTACATTGTAGAATRATAGTGAAGACAGAACTATGAAATCATGTTCTAACCAAAAAAGTGTATTCTTCAAAGTAGCCACCCTTTGCCTTGATGTTAGCTTTGCACATTCTTGGAATTCTCTCAACCAGCTTCAGCTGGAATGCTTTTTCCAACAGTCTGAAGGAGTTCCCACATATGCGAGCACTTGTTGGCTGCTTTACCTTCACCCTGTGGTCCAACTCATCCCAAACCATCTCAATTGGGTTGAGGTCGGGGGATTGTGGAGGCCAGGTCATCTGATGCAGCACTCCATTACTCTCCTCCTTGGTCAAATAGCCCTTACACAGCCTGGCGGTCTGTTGGGTCATTGTCCTGTTGAAAAACAAATGATAGTCCCACTAAGCGCAAACCAGATGGGATGCGTATCGCTGCAGAATGCTGTGGTAGCCATGCTGGTTAAGTGTGCCTTGAATTCTAAATAAATCACAGATGGGTCACCTGCAAAGCACCCCCACAACTCCTTCATGCTTCACGGTGGGAACCACACATGCAGATTATCTGTTCACCTAGTCTGTATCGCACAAAGACGGTTTGAACCAAACATCTCAAATTTGGACTCATCAGACCAAAGACAACTGTCCACTGGTTTAATGCCCATTGCTCATGTTTCTTGGCACAAGCAAGTCTCTTCTTATTGGTGTCCTGTAGTAGAGGCTCTTTCCAGCAATTCAACCATGAAGGCCTGATTCACGCAGTCTCTTCTGAACAGTTGATGTTGAGATGTCTGTTACTTGAACTCTAGCATTTATTTGGGCTGCAATTTCTTAGGCTGTTAACTCTGCTGCAGAGGATATGTTCAGAGGTAACCCTCTGTCTTCCTTTCCTGTGGTGGTCCTCATGAGAAGCCAGTTTTCGTCATAGCTCTTGATTGTTTTTGAGACCGCATTTGAAGAACATTTCGAACTTCCTAATTCTCTGCATAGATTGACTTTCATGTCTTAAAGTAATGATGGACTGTTTYTTTTTGGTTGTTTGTGCTGTTCTTGCCATAATTTGGACTTAKCCCTATTTGGTAAAAGACCATCTTCTGTATACTACCACTACCYTGTCACAACACAACTTATTGGCTCAAATGCATTAAGGAAATCAATTCCACAAATTAACTTTTAACAAGGCACACCTGTTAATTGAAATGCATTCCAGGTGACTACCTCATGAATCTGGTTGAGGCTGCCAAGAGTTTGCAAAGCTGTCATCAAGGCAAAAGGTGGCTACTTTGAAGAATCTAAAATATCTTTTGATTTGTTGAAACACTTTTTTTTTTATCAGACATGATTCCATATGTGTTATTTCRTAGTTTTGATGTMTTCACTATTGTTCTACAATTAGAAAACAGTAACAAWTAARGAAAAACMCRTTAATGAGTAGGTGTGTCCAAAATTATGACTGGTACTGTATATAAGGTCCCATGGTTGACCGTGCATGTCAGAGCAAAAACTAATCCACGATGTCAAAGGAATTGTCCGTAGTGCTCCAAGACAGGATTGTGTCGGCACAGATCTGGGGAAGGTTCCCAAAAAAATGTCTGCAGCATTGAAGGTCCCCAAAAACACAGTGGCCTCCATTCTTAAATGGAAGAAGTTTGGAATCACCAAGACTCTTCCGAGAGCTGGCCGCCCGGYCAAACTGAGCAATCTGGGGAGAAGGGCCTTGGTCAGGGAGGTGACCAAGAACCCGATTGTCACTGACAGAGCTCTAGAGTTCCTCTGCGGAGATGGGAGAACCTTCAAGAAGGACAACCATCTCTGCAGCACTCCACTAATCAGGCCTTTATGGTAGTGACCAGACAGAAGCCACACCTCAGTAAAAGGCTCATGACAGCCCGCTTGGAGTTTGCCAAAAGGCACCTACAGACAAGATTCTCTGGTCTGATGAAACCAAGATTGAACTCTGGCCTGAATGCCAAGTGTCACTTCTGAAGGAAATCTGGCACCATCTCTACRGTGAAGCATGGTGGTGGCAGCATCATGCTGTGGGGATGTTTTTCAGATGTAGGTACTGGGACACTTGTCAGGATCACTGGAAAGATGAACGGAGCAAAGTACACAGAGATCCTTGATGATAACCTGATCCAGASTGCTCAGGACCTCAGACTTGAGCGACGGTTCACCTTCCAACAGGACAACGTCCCTAAGCACACAGCCAAGACAACTTAAGAGTGGCTTCGGGAAAAGTCTCAATGTCCTTCAGTGACCCAGAGCCTGGACTTGAACCCGATCGAAGGTCTCTGGGGAGACCTTAAAATAGCKGTGTCAACAACGCTCCACATCCAACCTGACAGAGCCTGTGAGGATCTGCAGAGAAGAATAAGAGAAACTCCCCAAATACAGGTGTGCCAAGCTTGTAGTGTCATACCCAAGAATACTTGATGCTGTAATTGCTGCAAAAGGTGCTTCAACAAAGTACTGAGTAAAGGTCTGAATACTTATGCAAATTAGATATTTCAGTTTATTTTTAATAGATTAGCAAAAAAGTCAACATGTTTTTGTTTTTTCATTATGGGGTAATGTGTGTAGATTGAGGAGATAAAAAATAAATAAATCTATTTTAGAATGAGGGGATAAAAAAAATAATGTTTTTTTAGAATGAGGCCTAACAATGTGGGAAAATGTCARGTGATATGATTACTTTCCGAAGGGACTGTGTGTTTGTGTGTGTGCTCAGCAGAAAAAGAAACGTCCCTTTTTCAGGACCCTGTCTTTCAAACTTCACAGATCTTCATTGTAAAGGGTTTAAAGACTGTTTCCCATGCTTGTTCAATGAACCACGAACAATTAATGAACATGCACCTGTGGAACGGTCGTTAAGACACTAACAGCTTACAGACGGTAGGCAATTAAGGTCACAGTTATGATAACTTAGGACACTAAAGAGGCCTTTCTACTGACTGAAAAACACCACAAGAAAGATGCCCAGGGTCTCTGCTCATCTGCGTGAACGTGCCTTAGTCATACTGCAAGGAGGCATGAGGACTGCAGATGTGGCTAGGGAAATAAATTGCAATGTCCGTACTGTGAAACGCCTAAGACAGCGCTACAGGGAGACAGGACGGACAGCTGATCGTCCTCGCAGTGGCAGACCGCGTGTAACTACACCTGCACAGGATTGGTACATCCGAACATCACCTGCGGTACAGGATGGCAACAACAACTGCCCGAGTTACACCAGGAACGCACAATCCCTCCATCAGTGCTCAGACTGAGGCTGGACTGAGGGCTTGTAGGCCGGTCCTCACCAGACATCACCGGCAACATCGTCGGGCACAAACCCACCGTCGCTGGACCAGACAGGACTGGCAAAAAGTGCATCATCGGACTGAGCTTGTTGTCATTGCAGGCAATCTCAACACTGTATATTACAGGGAAGACATCCTCCTCCCTCACGTGGTACCCTTCTTGCAGGCTCATCCTGACATGACCCTCCAGCATGACAATGCCACCAGCCATACTGCTCGTTCTGTGCGTGATTTCCTGCAAGACAGGAATGTCAGTGTTCTGCCATGGCCAGCGAAGAGCCCAGATCTCAATCCCATTGAGCACGTCTGGGACCTGTTGGATCGGAGGGTGAGGGCTTGGGCCATTCCCCCCAGAAATGTGGGGTAACATCTCACAGCAGGAACAGACAAATCTGGTGCAGTCCATGAGGAGGAGATGCACTGCTATTTACACATGTTAAGTTTGCTGAAAATAAACGCAGTTGACAGTGAGAGGACCTTTCTTTTTTTGATGAGTTTGTATATATGTGTATCTTTGAACTGACAATCACCAAAATACATTTGTCAGGGAGAATTTGAAATTCTTTTAATTTACCTGTATTGATTTTATGTTTTGAGCAAAGGAACACCGCTTTAGTCATGGTAGAATGGGAATTTAATTTCTCTCAGTATTTGCTATATAGGGCACTAAAATCAGCGTTTTGCAGAAAACGTGGACGGAATCCAGGCATTAAAATATAATTAAAAATGTATTATACTTATTAGAAAATAACTTAATTTGCCCAAGTTAATCATAATGTGGGAACAAAATGCTTCAGTAATTTGTATTTTCTGCCACTTTCTGAAACGGCACAGGAATGCCCATCTCTGTGTTATGTAAACCCCCACCGATATRGGTTTCACTGACTTATACAGTATCTGCTGATATTTTTATTATAGCTGGACCAAAAAAATTCATGAAATGAATGTGCTTAAAACAGCACTAACAAAGATACTCAAAGCTGATTTCTTAMATTTGAGGAAAGGACATTAATGTAAGCACCACATACAATTTAGGAGCACCAGAAAGACAATATATTTTTTTAAATAGATAAACTTACTCTATTGAAAGGAGGATATACTGCACACAGATTCCAGCAAATAATTATTCTCTGAAGACTGAGCTGCCTTATACTAGCCAGCTGGAAAACAATGACATGGAAYACATTTTCAATGTATTGGTACTTAGCTATATTTTCGTAAATTGTAGGGCTGTAGCAACTGAATTCTGGTAGTAGTCACTAGAAAGGAAAGGAAAAACATCAATCACAACATTTGCAGCTGGAATAGCGCTGCCTCTCGCCCAAGGCGTTGCCTCAGTGAATGGTATTTTCTATGCGGGATCTTTGGGACGTCACTACCCAATTTGAAGTTTAACTTTTTTAAATGGTAAGGTTTATGATTAGGTTAGGGTTTAGCATAGGGACGTCCCAAGGATTCCTGTTAACACTACCCTCAGTGAACGGTGTCCACTATCACACTGCTGGCAAGATGGGGGTGACGAAACGTGAATTTGGACCAGTCCCTGACAAATGACAACCCATACATCAAAAAGTAGCCATGAAGCGCTATTTTGTAACCTGCTGTTTTTGTGTGTGTGTGTCTATATAAACATTTGAATGACAGAGCTTGAGGAATAACCTTTGCAAAGAGCAAATATAAAACACCAGATTTTTCCGSCTTCACTAAAGGGCTGCAACGTTAACATCACCAAAGTTGAACGTTCTTAGCACGGCTTTACATTTGGGCACAGCATCAATTGTTTTTTACGACACCCAAAACCATACCATGACACTTAATGTAACAGTATATGGCCAGTKTGCATTTCTGGCACTTTATTGAGCTGCCAAGCTTCTATCTACGAAGCACTCAACGTAGAAGCAGTAACAGTTAGTTTACAGTAATTCACTGTCCTCCCCGACAAGTGTAGTTGCGTTGGGTGATCGTGTCCAGTCTTGCTGTATCGCGCCAAGGCAAGRTGGGTTTATAGCCATGTAAAGAGTGCCCTATTAATTATTTGGCGATACAAATACATTCATAAAAGTCCAACCAATAAATCGGTCGGCCTCTAGTGGGGTGCGCGCGTATGTCTAGAGTGTGTACATTGTGCAGCCGTTTGCTATCATGCTAATGATAACCGTATGCTGGTAATGGAAAGGTTTTCCCAAAAACCTTACTGATTTTAAATGTTAACCACAAAGTAGCCTATGCCTACCTGGCATAATGACATGATTATTTGTATCAATCAAGTGCCCATTTGTTTGGCACACTGCAATCACATGAGCGCTACAGAAACACTGCTAGCTAAACTAAACAACAGCATGGTGTGCACTTGCATTTAAGAATAACTACACCCAAAATTCTAAGTTTCTTTAGGTTTTTCGCACAACTCAAAAGTGGTCTCCTAATGTGTTTGCCAAAATCCAGAAGTATTCCTTTAAATCTATTTCCCTAGAGGCAGATGAGGTCGTGAATACCATTTGTATGTCTGTCCTGTATGAAGGAAGTTGGTAGTTTTTGCGAGCCGGTGCTAACTAGCATTAGCGCAATGACTGGAAGTYTGTGGTATCTACTCAAAATAAAACAGATTTGTATAATGCCCTAGCTTTAAAACTGCAAACATTTTAGCTCCACTCCATGGAGAAACGTGTAGATTTGCAGGAAATTGGCTTWAAAAATTGTGTCCTCTTATGACGATTCCCCMTCTTACACTGTATCCTTCGCTCTTTCCCCCTGTAAAGAAGGCCATAGATGCAATGCGAGCGCTGACACCCACCAACTCCCCTCTGTCGTCACCAAGCAAACATGGCGACCGCTTCATCCCCTCCCGCGCCGGCGCCAACTGGAGCGTCAACTTCCACCGCATCAACGTGAGACCCCTGCGATGCACCCTGGGATTTTGTCTTCTGCCCTAAGTTTTACATCTGTGTTGATTGTATCACTTTCTGGGTTTCAGCACATGTAATCACTGTGTTGATGTTGTGTAGGAGAATGAGAAGTCCCACAATCAGAACAGGAAGACAAAGGATGGCACAACAGACACTAGCAAAGGTAACCCTCTTGACTCCTTTAAAGTCTCCTACGGCACTTAATCTGTGCTGCTCATGCATGTCTGCTCACCCCCTCGGTCCTCCACTATTTCTCCTTTAGCAGACGGCCTGGCGTACTCTGCCCTGCTAAAGAACGAGCTGCTGGGGGCAGGCATAGAGAAGGTCCAGGACCCCCAGTCAGAGGATCGCCGCCTCCAGCCCTCCACCCCTGCCAAGAGGAGCCTCTTTARTGTCCGTAGTAGGCCCTTATACATTCTGGGGCAATGGCGTCTTTTTCAAAACTACCAGAACTAGTGTACTGTATGCTGGAGTTAGCCACCTTTTAATATTTGTTAGTCGTACTACAACGTGTTAACTTCTGATTCTGAATATGCCACTTGTGTGGGTTTACAGTATTCTGTCTGTGCCAAACGGTCTCTCCCTGAGGATGRCAACACGGTCTCTCCATACTCCCTGTCTCCTGTTAGCAGCAACAGGTAACCTTCACCTTCTCATACATTTGATATTATATGGCCAACAGTGATGTTTTATTTCTCCTCACCCTCTCATTCCATTCTAATGATATTACTCTTGGTGAAGAAGAGTCTCTTCTGTTTCACATTGAATGAGCAATCCAGCCCTCCTTGTCTCCCTCCTAGTCAGAAGCTGTTACGGTCGCCTAGGAAACCCACACGTAAGATCTCTAAGATCCCCTTCAAGGTGCTGGATGCTCCGGAGCTGCAGGATGACTTCTACCTCAACCTGGTGGACTGGTCCTCCCTCAACGTCCTCAGTGTCGGCCTGGGAACCTGTGTCTACCTGTGGAGCGCCTGCACCAGCCAGGTGGGGAGGGGGGGGTTTGTGTGTTAAAGGGTAACTCTCAACCCAAATTTCAGCCTTTGCCCAACCCCTTCTAATTAAAAAAAAAAAAAAATGCATTCAGGTGAGAAGATGTGGGTGTGGGGAATTGCTCATGAATATTAATCTGATGAAATGAATGTGCATGGCAAGTAAATAGGGCTTTGGGCAGTTGGCTCACAGTGGTAAGTAAGGTGGCGAGTTCCTGACATCTATTCCCCCATGGGGTGCAAAAATAATCTGAGGTGTAAACTCCCATTTATTGCATATTGTGTTGGGAAGAAGTGMGATCATCACCTTAAAAATTAACATGAGGGGCTCAATTCAATCCATCCCGTATTGCATTATTACGCAGTAGCTCTTTTTCCAATGGTCAAATTAACTCACATATTTGTCTTAGGTTCTGTGTAAAAACCTAGAATTACTACCAGGGCGACCCCCTCTTACAGGTATGCTTTCACTTTTCAAAATTAGGAGTGTCTGGGCTTGGGATGAATATTGTAAATAAAGCATTTGGAGAAGAAGAAAAAAATCTTATCTACCCCACGTGGGATTAGAACTCACAACCATTGTACTATGAGCCAACTGTCATAGWGGACTGCGCCACCAATCTGTCATAGCATTCAGGGGAAAAATACAACTAGTTGACAGTTGTTCTTATGATGGATGTTAATTTAGTTTTTTAAATATATTTTCACAAAAGTAGTGCACTGGGCCTTTTACTAGTATTAACAGACCAATCTATACATATGTAGCTTGGGCAACAACAAAAAAATTCCAGCATCTCCACTTGGGCAAAAAAGTTAGTTGTATAATTAACAGTATCTTGCAGAATTCAATAATTGGAATTGTAAGAGTTGTCCCTTTCTCTACGATTCTTATTCTAATTGTATACAGAAAGAACAAAACCCCGACCTCAAACATTTACATCTAAAGGTGAAAAGTTATGGGCAAAGACACAAAACATATACATTCAATATTTTTCTCGATCAAAAAAAAAACTGAGTAGTATTAATTTACCATCCATAAACAACTTAATGTACATTATTGTATTGTACATAGGCTGGTCATGTAGGTTTGTACCTGTAGACTTTCCATCACCATGAAGAAAAACAATGCACAATACAGTAATTGAGTACACAGAAATAAGTTGCATTGGCAAAGTATTTCAAGAAACTGGAAAACATATCAAGCTAGTATTTTTATATTCAAGTATGTATTCCTTCAGATTAACTTTTTKGTACAAATAATTATTAGACTCAAGTTACAATTGCTGGTAAACACTCAGAGTTAGTTAAACCTTTCCTATATTATCAAAAATCTAATTAAATTGTATTTGTCACATACACGTGTTTAGCAGATGTTAATGCGGGTGTAGTGAAATGCTTGTGTCTTTAGCTCTAACAGTGCAGTACTATCTAACAGTAATATCTAATAATACACACAAATTTAAAGGAATGGAATAAAGAATATATAAATGTTTGGGCAAGCATTGTCAGAGCGGCATAGACYAAGATACAGTATATATGAGATAAGTAATGCAAAATATGTAAACATTATTAAAGTGAGTGGTGTTCCATTTATTAAAGTGGCCAGTGATTCCAAGTCTATGTATATAGGGCAGCAGCCTCTAATGTGCTAGTAATGGCTATTTAACAGTATTTAAAAGTCTGATGGTCATTAGATAGAAGCTGTTTTTCAGTTTCTCAGTCCCAGCTTTGATGTACCTGTACTGACCTCGCCTTCTGGATGATAGCAGGTTGAACAGGTAGTGGCTCGGGTGGTGGTTGTCCTTGATGATATTTTTTGCTGTCCTGTGACATCGGGTGCTGTAGGTGTCCTGGAGGGCAGGTAGAGCCCTGCACTTGCGGGCGGTGCAGTTTCCGGACCAGGCGGTGATGCGGCCCGACAGGATGCTCTCGATTGTGCATCTGTAAAAGTTTGTCGGGGTTTTAGGTGCCAAGTCCTCTTGAGGTTGAAGAGGCTCTGTTGCGCCTTCACCACACTGTCTGTGTGGGTGGACCATTTCAGTTTGTCAGTGATGTGTACGCCGAGGAACTTAAAGCTTTCCACCTTCTCCACTGCGGTCCCGTCGATGTGGATAGGGGGGTGCTCCCTCTGTTGTTTCCTGAAGTCCGCGATCAACTCCTTTGTTATGTTGACGTTGGGTGAGAGGTTATTWTCCTGGCACCACACTCGCAGGGCCCTCACCTCCTCCCTGTAGGCTGTCTCGTCATTGTTGGTAATCAGGCCTACTACGGCTGTCTGCAAACTTGATGATTTGAGTTGGAGGYGTGCATGGCAACGCMGTCATGGGCGAATAGGGGGTACAGTAGGGGGCTGAGCATGTATCCTGGTGTTSAGTATCAGCAAAGTGAAGGTGTTTTTTCCTACCTTCTTCAGGGTCAGGAAGTCCAGGACCCAGTTGCACATGGTGGGGTTCAGACCCACGGCCTCAAGCTTAATGATGAGCTTGGAGAGTACTATGGCATTGAATGTTGAGCTATAGTCAATGAACAGCATTCTTACATAGGTGTACCTCTTGTCCAGATGGGATAGGGCAGTGTAGGATTGCATCGTCTGTGGATCTAATGGGGCGGTAAGCAAATTGAAGTGGGTCAAGGGTGTCAGGTAAGGTAGAGGTAATATGATCCTTGGCTAGTCTCTCAAAGCACTTCATGATGACAGAACTGAGTGCTACGGGGCAATAGTCCTTTTAGTTCAGATTAGAGATGCACCCATATAAAAACATAATCCACCTATTTCTTTCACTTACTTGTAGGGATGTACGATATATCGGTGAGCATTTCGGAATCGGMCGATATTAGCTAAAAATGCCAACATCGGCCCGATGTCTAGTTTAACACCGACGCGCAAATCCAATGTCAAAGCTGACGTGCATACCTATATAACGTAAGTAGATGATGTAATGACTCCACGAAAAATACAGCGCTACACAGAACAAAGGCAGAGAAATTCTCAGCGCACACAACTAAACAAGTTCCAAGTCGAGCTGTCCTTTAAAAGAGTAAGAACATTTCAGCGAGACAACTCAAAGGCGAACTCCATTAASGCCAAGATAATGGAATTCATTGCCCTTGACAATCAACCGTCCTCTGTTGTGGATGATGTTGGCTTTCTCTGACTGGTCGAGCCCTGGTACACACTATTTTTCAGATGTTGCCCTACCAGAGTTACACAGTATTGTTGAAATTCACATCCATGAGCATCACTGCTGTTAGCTTCACAGCTGACATTTGKACCAGCGATGTCAGCCCCATGAGCATGGAGTCTGACAGCACAGTGGGTAAACRAGGATTTCATACTGAGGAAAGACGTATTTATTGCATGCTCAAGAATGTGCTGGTYCTCATACCGCTGCTGSCATTTCAATGGCATTTGAGAACATGTTTGAAACTTGGAAACATGAACACRCTCCTAGCTCCATTCGAACAACTGACTWAAGAAATAAGCTCAATTGCATCTGCAGCAGACGTGATACCYTCTGTCATGTCATTGAAMCGCCTGYTCAACAAAACTGCCGAYACAGACCRTGGGGTTAACTTACAAAAGTACTYGAGGCTGTGAACAAGCGATTTGGTGGCATTCTCTCTGAGTCTCTTTACTTTGTCGCCACCATGCTCGATGCTAGGTACAAGGACYGCTACTTCGATGCAGACAAGAAACAGGGTTTACGTGAAATGTTAGACACAGCTGGACAAGATGGAAACGRACACAGTGACAGTGCGCACCGAGGAAGAGAGGCCACGGACAGACAGAGCTGAAACTTCACYGCTTGACATGTATGATGTAATCCTGGCTAGATTTACTATTAAAAGACCATAATATGTCACTTTTGCAACAAACTGTCAAAATGAATACCAGAGTTGACATGTTTCACTATAACTATGCCGGAACATCTGGTGTTCAGCAACAATAAATAAAACAAATCATGAAAGTTACTCTTTGATACACTGAAATCAGTGACCACCTTCTCACCGTGAGAAACGGCCTAMTATTTGATGTTTCCATTTATCTCAAAGGTCTTTTGTAAGCTCTTTCATGTGATATGAGTTGGTAATTGACAATATATCAATTATGTCTTYTGGTCTCCAGGTGACGCGTCTGTGTGACCTGTCAGTGGAGGGGGACTCTGTCACGTCAGTGGGCTGGTCAGAGAGGGTGTGTATGTCTACTTGACCTCCGATATGTTCTCATGTATACCCTTTATCAGAGCCATGTACTGCATTTATTTATAGAGTTGGGACATTGAGACTTCTGCATTATGATGCATTTTTWGTGCATTTGGAAAGTACTCAGACCTTTTTATTATGTTACAGCCATATTCTAAAATRGATTAAATCGTTTTTTCCCTCATCAATCTACACGTAATACCCCATAATGACAAAGCAAAAACAGGTTTTTATATATGTTTGCTTTGAAGTGCCTTTGGCAGCGATTACAGCCTCAATTCTTCTTTGGTATGACGCTACAAGCTTGGCACACCTGTATTTGGGTAGTTTCTCCCATTCTTCTCTGCAGATCCTCTCAAGCTCTGTCAGGTTGGATGAGGAGCGTTGCGGCACAGCTATTTTCCGGTCTCTCTAGAGATGTTCGATCGGGTTCAAGTCTGGGCTGTGGCTGGGTCACTCAAGGACATTCAGAGACTTGTCCCGAAGCCAGTCCTGCAGTGTCTTGGCTGTGTGCTTAGGGTCATTGTCCTGTTTGAAGGTGAAACGTCGCCCYAGGCTGAGGTCCTAAGCACTCTGGATCAGGTTTTCATCAAGGATCTCTCTGTACTTTGCTCTGTTCATCTTTCCATCGATCCTGACTCGTCTCCCGGTCCCTGCCACTGGAAAATATCCCCACAGCATGACGCTGCCACCACCGTGCTTCACCGTAGGCATGGTGCCAGGTTTCTTCCAGATGTGACACTTGCCATTCAGACCAGATAATCTTGTTTCTCATGGTCTGAATGTCTTTAGGTGCCTTTTGGCAACTCCAAGTGACCTGTCATGTGCCTTTTACTGAGGAGTGTTTTCCGTCTGGCCACTACCATAAAGGCCTGCTTGATGGAGTGCTGCAGAGATGGTTGTCCTTCTGGAAGGTTCTCCCATCTCCACAGAGGAAGTCTGGAGCTCTGTCAGAGTGACCGTCGGGTTCTTGGTCTCCTCCYTGACTAAGGCTCTTCTCCCCCGATTTGCTCAGTTTGACCGGGYGGCCAGCTCTAGGATGAGTCTTGGTGTTCCAAACCTCTTCCATTTAAAGAATGATGGAGGGGGGGGCTTCAATACGGCAGAAATTTGTTGTGTGTGCCTCGACACAATCCTGTCTCGGAGCTCTAMGGACAATTCCTTGAACCTCATGGCTTGGTTTTTGCTCTGACATGCACTGTCAACTGTGGGAYTCCAGTCAAGTTGTAGAAACATCTCAAGGATAAATAATGCAAACAGGATGCCCCTGAGATCAATTTCGAGTCTCATAGCAAAGGGTCTGAATACKTACGTTGATAAGGTATTTCGGTTTTATTTTTAATACATTTGCAAAAATGTCTWAACCTGTTTTCACTTTTTCCTTATGGGGTATTGTGTGTAGATTGAGGMAACATTTGTTTAATCCATTTTAGAATAAGGCTGTAACGTAACAACATGTAGGAAAAGTCAAGGGATCTGAATACTTTCCGAATGCACTGTACAGGACACTACAACATTCTATGGCAGCCATTGTTTGCACCCTATTACCATTACATGAGTAATATCTAAACAATGCTATATAACTGAATGAAAGAAATTCTGAAAGTTGGCCCAACTCSCTAAATATATGGCTCTGCCCCTTAGTCGACCCTATATCCCTTTGTAGTCATGTGTTTCTAGAGATTTCAGGGGGTGTGGTGGATTTGCCCTGATACCATGTCTGGTTATTGCATTTGTGTGTGTGTGTGTGTGTGTGGTTTCAGGGGAACCTGGTAGCAGTGGGGACTCATAAGGGCTATGTACAGATCTGGGATGCGGCAGCAGGGAAGAAGCTGTCTGTMYTGGAGGGACACACAGCCAGAGTGGGTGAGTGGGAGTAGACTGATGCTGCCTGTCTTACAGAGAGAACATGACAGCTTCTCCTTAGAGAGAGGAACAGTAGTGATGCACCATAGAAATAGATTGACACAGAATACAATATCTATTAATTCTATTGCTATGGCTTCATGTAAATATTTAGCGTTTAGTCAAAACAACTACGAAAACTGAGTGCATTTCAACTGTTTTGTATGATTTGAATATCATTTATTTGCAAACTTTCTCTCTAGGTGCGTTGGCGTGGAATGCCGACCAGTTATCGTCGGGCAGTCGTGATAGGGTGATCCTGCAGAGGGACATCCGAGCCCCACCCCTCCAGTCAGAACGCCGTCTCCAGGGACACAGACAGGAAGTCTGCGGCCTCAAGTGGAGCACAGACCATCAGCTGCTGGCCTCAGGGGGTAACGACAACAAGGTACATGCACAGACAAGGCAACAGGGTTGGGGTCAATGCCATTTGAAATCAGGAAGTACATTGAAATTCTGATTCTCTCCAATGTTTTTCAATKAGGAAAATTTAGAATTTGGTTTATATTCTAAATTGACTGGAATTTAAATGGAATTGACCTCAGCCCTACACAGCACAGACCACCAACTACTGGTATCGGTGTAATTACAAGACACACACAGAAACACAAACCTGCAGTCTGACCTATCCCATCTCACAATAGTTAAACCCTCTCTTGATTAACTACACTACTTCTTTCATCCTTATCCTATAGCATTATTTTCCTAGAAAACTAACAATCCTTCCCCCTCCCCATAGCTACTGGTATGGAACCACTCCAGTGTTCTCCCGGTGCAGCAGTACACAGAGCACCTGGCTGCGGTGAAGGCCATCGCTTGGTCCCCTCATCAGCACGGCCTGCTGGCATCTGGAGGGGGCACAGCCGACCGCTGTATCCGCTTCTGGAACACCTTGACGGGCCAGCCCCTGCAGTGCACCGACACCGGATCCCAGGTGTGCAACCTGGCCTGGTCTAAACACACCAATGAACTGGTACGTAGCTGGTGGGTGCTTTTTGGGTTCATTCTTTGGGAAACCTGAACAAAAATGACTATGAAATGTGTTTATTTTTATTTTTATATATATATATATATATATATATATTTGTTTACATTTGGCACAAAGAAGTGCCCTTTTAATGGATATCATTTATAATCATTTATACTACTTTTTAAAAACCTCGAGTCAATTTCCGCGACCCTCTGAACATTTTATTAGCATAACAATAAAAAAAATCCCCATCAAAATCTGTCTGTTTAAGCTAGAGATTCACTGCGTCTGCAAATGGCAGCATTACGCATCTGCGGTGGAAGATGGCCAAGCTACAGCGGCGTTTGTCAGACCATGAGACATCACGAAATTTGGTCTTCTCACACAAACGTCTGTATTGTCCAAACGGTTTGGCCTACAAACTAATATGACCACTCTATGAAAGATGTTTTGTTCGAGGACAACCACAAGCTTTACAAGACTCGCCTGAAGTCAGCCCGGTACCAGTTTAAGGAATGGAAGGACACTGCATGAACAAAAGTATGTGGACACCTGCTCGTCGAACCTCTCATTCCAAAATCATGGGCATTAATATGGAGCTGGTCCCCCCCCCCCCCTTTCTGCCATAACAGCCTCCACTCTTCTGGGAAGGCTTTCCACTAGATTTTGGAACATTGCTCTGGTTACTTGCTTCCATTCAGCCATAAGAGCATTAGTGAGGTCGGGCACTGATGTAGGGAGATTAGGCCTGGCTAACAGTCAGCGTTCCAATTCATCCCAAAGCTGTTCAATGGGGTTGAGGTCAGGGCTCTGTGCAGCACAGTCAAGTTCTTCCACACAGATCTCGACAAACCATTTCTGTATGGACCTCGCTTTGTGCACGGGGGCATTGTCATGCTGAAACAAGAAAGGGCCATCTCCAAGCTATTGCCACCAAGTTGGAGGCACAGAATAGTCTATAATGTAATTTTATGCTATAGCGTTAAGATTTCCCTTCACTGGAATTAAGGGCCCTGAACCATGAAAAACAACCCCAGACCATTATTTCTCCTCCACCAAACTTTACAGTTGGCACTATTGATTGGGGCAGGTAGCGTTCTCCTGGTATCCGCCGAACCCAGATTCGTCCATCAGACTGCCAGATGGTAAAGCGTGATTCATCAATCCAGAGAACAGGTTTCCACTGCTCCAGAGTACAATGGCGGCAAGCTTTACACCACTCCTGTCGACGCTTGGCATTGCGCATGGTGATCTTGGGTTTGTGTGCGGCTGCTCCGACGAACAGTTCTTGTGCTGACATTGCTTCGAGGCAATTTGGAACTCGGTAGTGAGTATTGCAACCGGGGACAGGCGATTTTTACGTGCTTCAGCACTCGGCGTTCCCGTTCTTTGAGCTTGTGTGGCCTACCACTTCGCGGCTGAGCCGTTGTTGCTCCTAGATGTTTCCTCTTCACAATAACAGCACTTAGTTGACTAGGGCAGCTCTAGCAGGGCAGAAATTTGACGAACTCACCTGTTGGAAAATTGGCATCCTATGACAGTGCCACGTTAAGTCACTGAGCTCTTCAGTAAGGCCATTCTACTGCCATTTATTTGTCTATGGACATTGCATGGCTGTGTGCTCGATTTTATAAACCTGTCAGCAACTGGTGTGGCAGAAATAGTTGAATCAACTATTTTGAAGGTGTGTCCACATACTCCTGTATATATAGTATACAGTGCATTTGGAAAGAATTCATACCAGTTGACTTTTTCCACATTTTATGTTACAGCCTTATCTAAATTGTATTATTTCTCTCATCAATCTACACACAATGCCTCATAATGACAAAGCGAAAACTGTTTTTTCGAAATAATTTAAGATATAAAACAGAAATTCCATATTTACATAATTATTCAGACCCTTTGCTATGAGACTCGAAATTGAGCTCAGGTGCATCCTGTTTCCATTGATCATCCTTAATGTTTCTACATCTTGATTGGAGTCCACTTGTGGTACTTGATTGTACATGATTTGGAAAGGCACACACCTGTCTATGTAAGGTCCTACACATGCAAAAACCTAGCCATGAGATTGAAGGAATTGACCGTAGAGCTCCGAGACAGGATTGTGTTAAGGCACAATTTCTGCAGCATTGAAGGTCCCCAAGAACACAGTGGCATTCTTAAATGGAAGAAGTTTGGAACCACCAAGACACTTCCTAGAGCTGGCCAAACTGAGAAATCTGGGGAGAAGGGCCTTGGTCAGGGAGGTGTCCAAGAACCCGATGGTCACTGACAGAGCTCCAGAGTTCCTCTGTGGAGATGGGAGAACCTTCCAGAAGGACAACCATCTCTGCAGCACTCCACTAATCAGGCCTTTATGGTAGAGTGACCATATTAATATAATATTTAACCAGGTAGGCAAGTTGAGAACAAGTTCTCATTTACAATTGCGACCTGGCCAAGATAAAGCAAAGCAGTTCGACACCTACAACAACACAGAATTACACCATGGAGTAAAACAAGCATACAGTCAATACAGTAGAAAAATAAGTCTATATACAATGTGAGCAAATGAGGTGAGATAAGGGAGGTAAAGGCAAAAATAAAGGCCATGGTGGCGAAGTAAATACAATATAGCATTAAAATACTGGAATGGTAGATTTGCAGTGGAGAATGTGCAAAGTAGAGATCGAAATAATGGGGTGCAAAGGAGGAAAAGTAAATACAGTAGGGGGAGAGGTAGTTGTTTGGGCTAATTATAGATGGGCTATGTACAGGTGCAGTAATCTGTGAGCTGCTCAAAGCTAGTGAGGGAGATAAGTTTAGAGATTGTTTCCAGTTTTAGAGATTTTTGTAGTTCGTTCCAGTCATTGGCAGCAGAGAACTGGAAGGCGAGGCGGCCAAAGGAAGAATTGGTTTTGGGGGTGACCAGAGAGATATACCTGCTGGAGTGCGTGCTACAGGTGGGTGCTGCTATAGTGACCAGCGAGCTGAGATAAGGGGGACTTTACCTAGCAGGGTCTTGTAGATGACTTGGAAGCCAGTGGGTTTGGCGACGAAGTATGAAGCGAGGGCCAGCCAACGAGAGCGCACAGGTCGCAGTGGTGGGTAGTATATGGGGCTTGGTGACAAAACGGATGGCATTGTGATAGACTGCATCCAATTTATTGAGTAGGGTATTGGAGGCTATTTGTAAATGACATCGCCGAAGTCGGGGATTGGTAGGATGGTCAGTTTTACGAGGGTTTGTTTGGCAGTCATGAGTGAAGGATGCTTTGTTGCGAAATAGGAAGACAATTCTAGATTTAACTTTGGATTGGATATGTTTGATGTGAGTCTAGAAGGAGAGTTTACAGCTAACCAGACACCTAGGTATTTGTAGTTGTCTAGGTATTTTTGTAGTGTACACATATTCTAAGTCAGAACCGTCCAGAGTAGTGATGTTGGACGGGCGGGCAGGTGCAGGCCAGCGATTCGGTTGAAGAGCATGCATTTGTTTACTTGTATTTAGAGACAATTGGAGCCACGGAAGCAGAGTTGTATTGCATTGAAGCTCGTCTGGAGGGTTGTTAACACAGTGTCACAGAAGGGCCAGAAGTATACAGAATGGTGTCGTCTGCGTAGAGGTGGATCAGAGACTCACAGCAGCAAGAGCGACATCATTGTGTATACAGAGAAGAGAGTCGTCCAAGAATTGAACCCTGTGGCACCCCCATAGAGACCGCCAGAGGCCCGGACATCAGGCCCTCCAATTTGACACACTGCATCTATCAGAGAAGTAGTTGGTGAACTTGGCGAGGCAATCATTTGGGAGCCGATGAGGATGTGGTGATTGACAGAGTCGAAAGCCTTGGCCAGGTCAATGAATATGGCTGCACAGTGTTGTTTCTTATCGAGGGCAGTTAAGATATTGTTTAGGTCCTTGAGCGTGGCTGAGGTGCACCCATGACCAGCTCTGAAACCAGATTGCATAGCGTAGAAGGTGCGGTGGTATTCGAAATGGTCGGTAATCTGTTTGTTGACTTGGCTTTCGAAGACTTTAAAAGGCAGGGTAGGATAGATATAGTTCTGTAGCAGTTTGGGTCAAGAGTGTCCCCCCCCCTTTGAAGAGGGGGATGCCCGCAGCTGCTTTTCAATCTTTGGTAGTCTCAGACGACACGAGAGGTTGAACAGGCTAGTAATAGGGGTTGCAACAATTTCGGCAGATCATTTTAGAAAGAAAGGGTCCAGATTGTTACAAATCAGCCGGGCTAGACAATCAGGCCGTTATGGTAGAATGACCAGATGGAAGCCACTCCTCAGTAAAAGGCACATGACAGCCCGCTTGGAGTTTGCCAAAAGGCACAGAAAGGACTCTCAGAAAATGAGAAACAAGATTMTCTAGTCTGATGAAACCAAGATTGAACTCTTTGGCCTGAATACCAAGCGTCACGTCTGGAAGACACTGTAGGGATGCTGCCAGGTTAAGCATGGTGGCAGCATCCTGCTGTGGAGATGTTATTCAGCGGCAGGGACTGGGAGACTAGTCAGAACATAGGCAAAGATGATGCAAAGTATAGAGAGATCCTTAATGAAAACCTGCTCCATTGCGCACCGGACCTCGGGCTGGGGATAAGCT
Source organism: Salvelinus sp. IW2-2015 (assembly GCF_002910315.2). Classification (NCBI taxonomy): domain Eukaryota; kingdom Metazoa; phylum Chordata; class Actinopteri; order Salmoniformes; family Salmonidae; genus Salvelinus; species Salvelinus sp. IW2-2015. The sequence goes on along the minus strand of NC_036859.1, from coordinate 6,422,052 downwards.
TCACCTTCAAACAGGACAATGACCCTAAGCACGCAGCCAAGACAATGCAGGAGTGGCTTAGGGACAAGTCTCTGAATGTCCTAGACTGGCCCAGCCAGAGCTTGGACTTGAACCCGATCGAACTGAAAATAGCTGTGCAGCAACACTCCCCTTTCCAATCTGACAAAGCTTGAGAGGATCTGCAGAGAAGAATAGGAGAAACTCCCCGAATACAGGTGTGCCAAGCTTGTTGCGTCATACCCAAGAAGACTCGAGGATGTAATTGCTGCCAAAGGTGCTTCAACAAAGTAGTGTGTAAAGGGTCTGAATACTTATGTAAATGTGATATTTTTATATATATATAAATTAGCAAAACTTTCTAAACCTGTTTTTGCTTTGTCTTGGTGTATTGTGTGTATATTGAGGGGGRACACGTTTTTATTAATTTTAGAATAAGGCTGTAACCCATATACAGATCCGTTGACTTTTTCCACATTTTGTGGAAGTATTTTAGTACCTAAACTACTTCCATAGATATTAAATGTGTCAAACAGTTTCCTGATCTTTGTTATATATCTTAGATATCGGGCAGACACTTTTTGGGGGGGTCTGTTATTCAATGCTAATAGCAGTAAGGCCAAATTCAATACTTAATCAAAAAATTTTAAGCATTTTTGGGGATACTTAAAGGCTGTTAAATCAAATTGCTAGATTATCCTTGGTATGACCATCTTAAAGGATCTGACCCCCCCCCCCCCTATTTTCTCCTAAAATGACATACCCAACTCGAACTGCCTGTAGCTCAGGACCTGAAGCAAGGATATGCATATTCTTGATACCATTTGAAAGGAAACACTTAGAAATGTTTGGAAATGTGAAATTAATGTAGGAGAATAACACATTAGATCTGATAAAAGATAATACAAACAAAAAAACTATATTTTTCATCAACTTTGAAATGCTAGACCATGGCCATACTTTCAGATAGGAGTCTAGGTATAATTTGGATTTTGRCCACCAGATGGCAAAGTTTCAGACTGATCCTGTGAACTACATTACTGCACAATATTTTGTGTCAAATCTGCCAGGAGTTTGCCCAAATGTGCCGAATTGATACATTTTCATGTACATAACTATAGAGAACATACAAAAATRCTATGGTATTAAAAAATGCAATTTTACATACTCTCAGGAATGTCATACATGCTGGATCATTAGCTTATATACTTTCACACATCTAGATGGCGGGGTGGGTGTGGAGCCAGAGACAGCAGTGGGTTCAAACTGTAGACCTCAGTTCCTACATTTGAACATAATAATGGATTTTATCAAACACAACTATGCTATATTCTTTTCTCTGGGGCCCTCAGAATGACTAATCAGAGCAAGATTACTGAATGGAAGTCATTCTAGTCACATTAGCAACAACCGTCCTGATTCAAGCAGGCAATGAGCCCCGTCGGGTCTTTTTTTTTAAAATGGCGGGTGGGGAAGCGAAACTAATACGTGATAGTATGAAGGAGAGATGTGTGGGAAAATTGCTTTTTTTCCACTCGATCTGTCAAACTTATCACCTTATCGCCTCTAAAATGTAAGTAAAACACTGTAAAGAGTTTATATAATGTGTGATTACATACCTATTTGAAGGTTTGTGTCGAATTTGAATCGGGTTTTTCGGACGGTGCTAAAGTGAACTTCAGAAGTAAACAGTTTTTTTGAGAGTCGTGATCGCTTGCAGTAACGACGTAAAATATGACTAGGTATCCCCCCGTACCCCCGTCACTGTCCATTTCTTGTTTTTAAACGATGAGAGAGGTGCTACACCTGGTGGAGAGAGATTGTAAGACAGAAATAGTTGCTTTATGCGTGCTGTACGTTACGGCATGACATGTCACGATGTAACGGAGGGTCCGTTTTTTTCAACTTTTCGCCAATACTATAGAGCCATTACCATGTCGATCAACGGTTGAATAGAAACGTAGTTCACACCCCAGATTTTGAAGTCAACACAGTCGCTACAGTCCCATTAGTTTTCTTTGTAGCCTCGTTTGAATGTCGCGGTTGCGCACATTTGTATGGAATGCGGTGAGTTTACGTTAGCTAACTTACCGGTTGTGCAGTCCCTCTACCACCATCTCTCCTATCATGGACAACATCTTCTCCTCCAGCTGGTCCCCATGAATGGTCTCTCAGCTCCCTTCTTCTTAGCAGCCGACTTGATGTCGAACCACTATTTTTTTTACGGCGGCGACACTTGCCATACCCCCGACGGCAGAGACCGACTCGCCCACTCTTGCCCATCCTCTCTTTTTGGTCTCTRCAGTGACCCTGCAGTTTTCAAGTCTCCCCAACAGCAATCTTTTCCTGGCTGCTATTTCCTCCACCATCACTTCAAACTCTTGTTTGCTGAACTTTGTATTGCGCTTTCCTTGGTTATCCGTGATATASCTAGTCTGATGGCTATAATGTGTGAAAACAAAAATTGTTTTTGTGCATAAAGGGTTCGCGAGCCAAAAAAAAAATAAAAAATTGAGACCAAAAGCAAAAAACTAATGGAATTCAAATGGAAATATCAACACTTTATTATAGTGGGCCAAATCCTATCATCCCTGTCACAGGCTTGTTTATTGGGTTCAAGCACGTCACTAATATCAATGCCACAAGGTATTTACGAAGTTCCTAAGAATGAACTATCTTACGAACTTATATTTTTCCTTAATCTTCTTACTTTTYTTTTCTTAAGTAATGAATCGAGCCCCAGGTAATTATGAAATGTGATGGGCCATAACCCGATCTCCAGTAACGAGAACCATGTAGCTATGACACATTCCTACATGATTTCTTTATTTCAGACCGACCACTTAGAAGTTAAATTGTGGGGGGGAAATGTTTTACTGAACATAGTCTTTCACAAAATTGGGTGGATTATCCCTTTTAAGCATTTGTAACTAAAATTATTTTTACTTCCAGGTGAGCACACACGGTTACTCCCAGAACCAGATCTTGGTGTGGAAGTACCCCTCCCTCACACAGGTGGCGAAACTCACAGGYCACTCCTACAGAGTGCTCTACCTGGCCATGTCCCCTGACGGAGAGGCCATCGTGACAGGCGCCGGAGACGAGACCCTGCGCTTCTGGAACGTCTTCAGCAAGATGAGGTCCACCAAGGTAACCCCACACCTCATTGACTGGCGACATTGRTTTTGTGCTGCCTGTGCCCCACTTAGTCTACCTCTTTTTAAATGATTTTGTTACCAATACCAACCCAATAAGCAAAACCAGTGTCTCATTTGGGAAACACTGGTATTGAGGATTCTAGTGTTAGAGAGCTGACCCCTGYTCTCTTCCTCTGCAGGAGTCTGTATCTGTTCTGAACCTGTTTACCAGGATCCGGTAGCCAGAGGGATGCTGGTGTCCAACAAGGGAACATGGGGGTGAACCAGCCCACTGGATTTCATTCTGAAAAACAACTCCCCTTCTCTGCCCCCTTATGTCCTCCTAGGCCTCTGGTAGCCTATGGCCCTTTCAAATACCCAAGGCCAGGTCGTGAAGCCGATAGATGGGAGTCAATATTCCAGTGGAATAAATCCTATCCTCACAACACCCATCACAATCAGTGTGACATTACAAGGCCACACCCCCATATAGTACCATTGGTGATTTTCCCTGGAAGAGGAGGATTCTGGGATGTTATCTTCCCCAAGTGATTCTGTTTTGTTTACAGACAGACTGTGCATACTTGCCAAATATGAAGTTTGTCCTTTTTTTTTGAATGTTTTATTTATTGTTAATCACGTAACGTCGCCAGTGTGCTTCAGCAGACTTTGTTTTGTTTTCTGTGTGAGTGAATGTTGCGTGTCGGACTCTTCARCGAAGAGCCTGAAGCTTTTGTTTGTTTGTGCCTTAAAGGGATAGTTTACATCTAAAATGAAAGTATGTCAAATGTTTTTTTTGCCTCACGAGGTATGAAAATGTGTGACATGCTTTGACTTCAGGGTGAGCTGTCCTGTACCTATTTGTGAACTATAGATTTTTTTTAGATTTTTTTTTTTTACATGTTGTAGACCATTCTAATTTATTCACCCGGTAAAAAAAAAAGTTTTAAGTTAATTGTGTGATGTGTGTCAATAATGGTGAAAATCTTACATTTTTTAATTAGAAAACAAATCTGCAGTKGTCATTTTGAAATTTGAGCAGTGGCCAAAAACTAACTACATAAAATCACTTACAGTTTTTCTGTAAATTGTGTTGTTTTGCCAGTTAATTGTMTTTTTTTAATTTTTAACCAAAGTATCAGTACTCAGTAATCACTTGCATGGATATATGTAGGTTAACCTACATTTACAGAGACAAATTACAATTTTTGGTGTCTTTTGTTCTAAGAAAATGTCATTGCACTCAGTCTAACGAACAAGTAGTATTTGGGAACGTAGGTAAAAAAAAACTAGGCATAAACTTTGGAATTTATACTTATACCGGATAAAATATTTAAAAAATATTTTTTCCCCTGGGTATAGCAGTAACTGAAATGCGCTGTAAAGAAAAAGGAAAAACATTMATGGTCTCTTAAAAGGCCTTGATGGTTGCATTGTGCTATGTGTGTCTGTCTGCGGTATAAAGATATTTAATCCAGGGCACTTATTTTTTCTCAGCATTTCTTTGTTTGATTCTTGTAGTGGTACCTTTTTTTTCATTTTCTCAGTTTGGATGTGGCTTTTGAGTGACCTTTTGTGCCATCTTTGAATGAGTGCTATTTATTTGAGCTGTGTAAAAGTGTCCAGTACACACACGGCATGTGTGTATTATTCTGAGAGTTGATTATTATCTGATAGTTGAAAGATGGACCGCTGACTTGTACAGTGTATATACTAGCTCCAGTCCTAGCTAAGCGTTTGTACTTATTATTTTATGCCACAGAAACAAAACAAAGAATGCTGCCAAATTGAAATGCATAAAGAATGTTATGAAGATCAAAAAATATTTCTGTACTGAGAAAAAAATAAAGTGATCACATCACTATTTTCGAGTGTATGCTATTATCTGTTTGCATTATAAAGTGTGTGTGTGTGTAGGAGAGGGAATGCAGAGCATGTATGATTGGTGTAGTGTTGAATAGTCCCCTGAGAGAGACATCATTCTTGCTAAAGAGCTTTAACTGCTGTATGTGTTGATGACTATCATACCATTCATCTCCCGTGGGCAGATTCTGCATGTAGACCGAGAGAATCTGCCAGGACTGAAAGGRATGTGTGAAATGGAGCAGCAGTAGTTCAGTTTTTTGGCGGTTTCATCACTGGTTATTTGGAAGTATCAGGATTGGGCAAAGGCGGTGCTTAAACTGCTTTGCCACAAGTGCTTCCAGTGCGTGCCCACACAGATCGTGGAGGGTGGAGACTACGTTTTTGCCAGATCTCTTAATGTCTAACACGTATGAACACAGGTTAATCACGCAGCTGACCAAATTGCGTGAGATTTTACCCTTGGTTAACTGCTGTTACTGTACCAGAAACTGAAGCCCAGTGTGAGATGGCTCTTGTAAAGCTGTCCTAATACAAAGGAAGCACCAGAGGGCACCAGTCTTCTCTTCYACAGCAGCAGCAGCCTTTCATYCACACCTCTGTTCCATTTMCGCACCAAGATCAGGCCAGTGGTGGACAACTCCAGTTCTGGAAGGCTGCAGTATGTGCAAACTTTTGTTCCAGCCCAGTGCTATTTGATTGAACTACTGGTTGAATAAAAAAAAGTAAGTGGATTCTTTGAATGGGTTGAATGTGCCTGCACACACACTGACCGTTCAGAGCCCTCTTGAGCTAGTRCCCTAGCTCCCACCCCTTCAGTGTTCACGTGTGTGAAAGGACTGAGGAATTGTGAGAAATATGGAGCTTCTGCTTAAACTAGTCCTTCAAACAGTTAAGATTTTCAACAATATTGTTTTTAGAGACTTGACAAACCCAAAGGGTCAGGAACTGGTAATGTTCCATTTGGGCCTGTATCACAGCTGCTTAATAGTATTGAATTGCTTCCTTTTCTTCATGACCACTGAAGTGAAAGGAGAGGCCAATAAGGTGTCTCTTTACCCTTCACTGGTCATGGTGAGAGAGGGGATAGAAGCCCATTCTAAAAACAACTCTTACCAAGCCCCCTCCCCCCTGTCTAACCTGGTTGCTTGTTTGCAAATCTGTTGTTTTCACCTATCCAGTCCCTTCAGTTCTGCAAATACATAGGTTAGCAGATAGGAGTTTTTGTTTTTTGACCAGATAGACAAATGGAAACTACTAAAGACTATTGGACCACAGAACAATGAAGGATCAAAGCGGTGTGCTCACCAGACAGATAATGGATTGTGTCTTCCATCTACTTGTAGAAGCCTTTCCTCCAGACCTATCATAATCCCATGCAAATTACACAGATAYTCTATTGTGATGTAGGGATAAACCAGGACACGCACAGCATTACATCTCTACAGCAGCTCCAGCTTAGAACCTGTATCATTAAGCCTTGAGAAAAGGTTGGAGAAYAGAGGTAGATGTCTTCATCTGGATAATCCTGCCTCCCGATGAGTCTATCAGGAGACAGCCCAGAGAGAGGTCTGTAGGATCCATATTAAACCCAGTTGTAGTGCTAGTCACCACCAGGCTTCTTGGCTATCAAAGGAGTGGAGTTGAGTGTTGGCTACCCAGGCCCGTCCTGCTGACATTTCCTGAACAGAATGGAGCTGTAGTGGGTCATAGAGCTCTTTTGCAAATGGATTCTCATCCTGCCTGTCCCCCCAACCACCTGTCGGCTCAAAATGGAAGGATTTCTTCAGACCGAAAGACAGGATAGACCTATATCTTGGGTTGGTTTGCAATACAACATTGTAAGGATATATGATTTGATGCCATATCCTATTAATAGGATATAATACCATGCATAGCCTATTTACTGGTAAACATTAGGTTGGGCACTCAATAATAATAATACAAAATTATAAAAAGAATGCATAATTTCAAAGTGCTTCAAAAGCAAAAAAAAAGCAAAGAAGCAATACATAATCATGAGTAGCCCATATAGTTAGCTAGGTCAACCAATAGTAAGTCTTTGAGTGCATGATGCATCCTCCAAAGATGGAGAGAGACAGTTTATGGCTTGATCAAAGAAAGGTGTTCAGGGAGATGGTTGATGAAGAGTCTGGCRACGATCTTGTAGAAGGCTACTCTGGGAACCATTGTGAGTCATGTAGCCACTGTACTTCTCCTTCACTATGTATAGCACACACTTGGGTGATGCCTCGGCAGCCACCGGAAATATGCAATAAAACTCAATGTTATCAAAAAACCAAACACATTTTTGTGATTTCTGGTATATCATCAAAATGTATCAATAACAGCACATTTTTGGACTCATTCAGCAGTTTTTACCTGATTAAGTACAATACATTGGAAATGAATGTTGAAAGTTACATATTCCTTAAACTTAAGTTGAAAATGATGCTGTCGCTGCTTCCTGTTGACAAGACTTGCAGTAATTWTTTTTTTTAAGTGTCCAAATCAATAACCAATACGCAGGGGTATAAAGTACTTGAGTAAAAAAAATTAAAAGTACTACCTTAGTAATTTTTTATGGACGTTTTTTAAGGTATCTATACTTTACTATTTATATCTTTGACAACTTTTGCTTTGACTTCACTACATTCCTAAAGAAAATAATGTACTTTTTACTCCATAAAACTTAACCTAAAATGTATTATCTACACGTACAATGCCTTCAGAAAGTATTCATACCTTTTAATCCACATTTGTTGTRTTACGGCCTGAATTCAAAATGGGTTAAATAGATTTTCTTTCTACACATAATATCCCATAATGATCAAATGAAAACGTTTTTAGACATTTTTGCTAATTTATTGAAAATGAAATACAGAAATATCTAATTTACATGAGTATTCACACCCCTGAGTCAATACTTTGTACAAGCACCTTTGGCAGTGATTACAGCTGTGAGTCTTTCTGGGTACGTCGCTAAGAGCTTTCCATACCTGGATTGTGCAACATTTGCCTCTTATTATTTTCAAAATTCTTCAAGCTCTGTCAAATTAGTTGTTGATCATTGTGAGAGAACCATTTTCAGGTCTTGCCATAGATTTTCAAGTAGATTTGAGTCAAAACTGTAGCTCTGCCACTCAGGAAGATGCACTGCCTTATTGGTAAGCAACTCCAGTGTAGATTTGGCCTTGTGTTTTAGGTTATTGTTCTGCTGAAAGGTGAATAAATCTCCCAGTGTTTGGTGGAAAGCAGACTGAACCAGGTTTTCCTCTAGGATTTTTCCTGTGCTTAGCTTCATTCTATTTATTTTTTATCCTGAAAAAATCCCCATTCCTTAATGATTACAAGCATACCTATAACATGATGCAGCCACCACTATGCTTGAAAATATTGAGAGTGGTACTCAGTAATGTGTACAGTACTCACTTTGTATTCAGGACAAAAAATGTATTKCTTTGCCAAATTTTTGGCAGTATTATTTTAGYGACTTGTTGAAAACAGGATGCATGTTTTKGAATATTTTATTCTGTACAGGCTTCCTTATTTTCACTCTGTCCATTAGGTTAGTATTGTGGAGTAACTATGATGTTGTTGATCCATCCTCAGTTTTCTCCTATCACAGCCATTAAACTCAGTAGCTGTTTTAAAGTCAACATTGGCCTCATGTTGAAATCCCTTCCTGTCCGGCAACTGAGTTAGGAAGTACGCCTGTATCTTTGTAGTGACTGGGTGTATTGATACACCATCCAAAGTGTAATTAATAACTTCAGCATGCTCAAGGGGATATATAATATCTGCTTTTTTACCCATCTATTCATTTTATTTTTTACCCATTTCAGCCTATACTGCCCTTCCGTGCTGTGACTTTTTGGCCCAGACAGAGACATAGATCTCCCCAGAGAACACTGCTACTCCAGCTGCTYTCTCTTCCTTTGACACCATTTACTCTCATAGTCATAGCTACTCCTAACTGGAGAGTTTCTCTTTTCTCCCTCTCTCACCTGTCCATCTGGTCATTTGAATTCCATGCTGACACTGTCAGTTGTCCACTCAAGCCTAATATTGTTGTTATCAAACGCCCACCAGTAGCTCTTGGAGAATTCCACAATGAGCTTGACACTTTGATAAGCTAATTTCCCGAAGATGTCTCACCGCTCTTCGTACTCGGCGACTTCAACCTCCCGACGTCTGCCTTCGAATTCATTTCTTTCCAACTCTCTCTTTCCCCTCCTCGTCTCTTTTGACCTCACCCTTTCCCAATCTTCTCCAACTCAGGTAGGTAGGCAACCCCCCTCCAGGTGTCCGATTCCTACATTGTGTCCTTTTCTGTCTCCCTTTCCTTCAACCCTAGCCACTCAGCCCCTACCCAGATGGTAATGCGCTGTCGTAATCTTCACTTTCTCTCCCCCACTACTCTCTCCTCTTCTATCCTATCATCTCTCCCTTCTGCTAAATTCTTCACCCTCCTGTCCCCTAATTCACCTCTCTTTCCGCATCATATGACTCGCACTGTCCCCTATCCTCCTGGCTCCCCTCCGGCTCGGTGGCTGAGTGACTCATCGTGAGCTTAAAGAACAGGGYTGCGGGYAGCTGAGCRAAAATGGAGTAAAACTAACTTCCGGAGGACCTATCATCYTTTCACTCCCTCYGTTCTACCTTCTCTTCCTCTGTATCTGCTGCTAAAGCCACTTTCTATCACTCTAAATGTCAAKCTTCTGCCTCTAACTCTAGGAAACTCTTTTCCACCTTCTCCTCCCTCCTTAATACTTCACCCCCTCCCTCCACCTTCTCTGCGGACTAATTTGTCAACCACTTTGAAAAGAAGGTTGTTGACATCCACTCCTCATTTACTCAGCCTATTGAGTCCACTGGTCCCACTCACACAGAACTACATWACRCCTTGACCACTTTCTCCYCTCTCTCCAGATGAAATCTTGTGACTAGTGTGGTCTGGCCGCCTGACAACCTGCCGGCTCGACCCTATCCCCTCCTYCCTTCTTCAGACCATCTCTGGAGACCTTGGCCCATTCTTCACTTCCCTCATCAACTCATCCCTGACCACTGGCCGCGTCGCATCTGACTTCAAAATGTCCCGAGTCGCTCTCCTCCTCAAGAAACCAACACGCTGACGTCAAAAACTACAGACCTGTGTCCCTTCTTTCTTTTCTTTCCAAAACACTTGAGCATGCTGTCTCTGATCAACTCTCTCATTATCTCTCTCAGAACGATCTTCTTGACCCTAACCAGTCAGGCTTCAAGACCAGTCACTCAATCGAGACTGCTCTTCTGTGTGTCACGGAGGCTCTCCCCCACTGCCAAAGCTGACTCTCTCTCCTCTGTTCTCATCCTCCTAGATCTGTCCGCTGCCTTCGACACGGTGAACCATCAGATCCACCTCTTCACCCTCTCATGGCTGGGCCCCTCAGGCTCTGCACATTCTACCTGGCAGGCCGCTCCTACCAGGTGACATGGAGAGAATCTTTGTCTGCACCACATACTCTCACTATTGGTGTCCCCCAGAGCTTGCTTCTATGCCCTCTCCTCTTCTCTCTATACACCAAGTCACTCGGCTCCATCATAACCTCACACGGTATCGKCTATCATTGCTATGTGGMTGACACTCAACTTCTTGGCTCATCGCACTCTAGCGTCTCCATGTGTTGGGGCGAGGCGCTTGCAGGCTGACTTCAATCKTCAGTTGAACGGTGTTTCCTCCGACACATTKGTGCAGCTGGCTTCTGGGTTAAGCGAGYGGGTTTTAAGAAGCGAGGTTTGGCGGGTCATGTTTCAGAGGACGMATGACTCGAATTTTGCCTCTCYCGAGCCCGTTGAGGAGTTGAAGCGATTAGAGAAGATCGTAATTGGATCGCAATTGGATATCACAAAAAAATTGGTGAGAAAAAAATATTAAATAATTTCACTGCTCGACTRAGGGACCCTACAGATAATTGGAYGTGTGGGGTAAAGAGATGAGGTAGTCATTTAAAAAGAATGTTAAACACTATTATTGCACACAGGCTGAGTCTATGCAACTTATCTTGTGACTTGTTAAGCAACATTTTGCTCCTGAACTTATTTAGGCTTGCCATGACAAAGGGGTGGAATAATTATTGACTCAAGAAATKTCAGCTTTTCATATTTTATTAATTTGTAAAACTTTCGACAAATATAATTCCACTTTGACATTATGGTGTATTGTGTGTAGGCCAGTGCCTAAAAAAATCTACATTTAATTGATTTTAAATTCAGGCTGTAACACAACAAAATGTGGAAAAAGTYAAGGGGTGTGAGTGATTATTTTGCAACAATAGTAATATAACTTTTTTTTATTTAAATGAGCACCTTGTAAACTGCACAGGCACCAAAAACCACATGGAAACTGGATATGTTACATCACTGGTTAGAGGACAACCTGCAAAACACATTCAGCTACACTTTGGAATGTTGCATTTCGATACAGGGGTCACTTAGTGGTGATTTTAGCATGTCAATCTTGGTGGGGCAAACTCAAACATTGTTTTTTTAGATGTATGTCAGCAAAACAAACGGTTAGGGCCTTGATTAATCTGTCCCAACAGCAGAGCTTTTTGTCAGCACCATGGAGTAAATCCGTACCACTGCTACACCTTGCTACCAGCGGAGCCTTGTTTGGCAGTGRAACAGTTAATTCAGCCTCACTTACTGCCTTTAAAAAAAACATAGCTGATATGGCTGACTTGCWTAAATAAGAGGCAATCTGTAATTTCGATTAAGACATTAATGAGAGAGCTAGGACGGACGTAGTCAATGTAACTATTTGTTTAGCGCATTTGAAATGTAGAGCAACRGAATTCCGAACATGGGTCGTTYTTAMAGTGTTCTCCCTGTACACCAAGTCAGAAYGGTAGGATAAATAAAGGGTGCCTATAAGCAGAGAATGGAAACTCTTACAATATTCATTGATTACATTTCTATAAAACAGGCTATAGGCTACATGTGCACCACCAAGTCAGAACCGTAGGATAAATAAAGGTGGCATATAAACAGACGATAACAGCTCTCACAATATTCAATGATTACATTTCTCTAAAACAGGCTATAGGCTACATGTGCACCACCAAGTCAGAAGAGGGGAAAAGGGGAAAAGGGGGGAAAAGGGGGAGGGGAAAAGGGACCAAGTTATTAAGGTGAGGCATATGGGCAACTAACAGCTTACTACACAACATACACTTAGTATTACTTTCTTAGCTACAGTATACATATCTCCCTGGCAAATTACATAATTTGTGTAGCAGCATAGAATACATTTTTGGACTCACCTTGTTGTGTTGTGCTCACTTGAACAGGAAGGTGGTCCTTCTTGTGGGCAAATTCTGTCATCAAACTTTGTCATCAAAGTCTGGCATTCTCTGGATTTATGGTGCTTTCAAGACAACTCGTAAAAAACAAGGGTGAATCATGACGTCAGTGATTATCAGGTCGGAGCTCTAGAAAGAGGCCCGAATTCTTGATTTGGAATTCTGAGATGGATGACCGTTCAAAACGTATTTCCCCAGTCGGAGCTAATTTTTTTCAAGAGTTCCCAGTTGTCTTGAACTCCCTGATGTTTGATAATTCCCAGTTCCGAGTTTCCAGTTGTTTTGAACGCGGCAGAAGTCATGCTGGATTGACAGCAGGGTCAATGTCTTCAACCTTTTATGACCCATGGTGTTGAATGTTTATCCTTTTAAGMTTGGAAAAGAGACCCTTAAACCCACACTTGGACCACACACCCTGATTCCATCCAAACCACTCACTGTTAACTTTGCGATTTCCAACTTGTTGTGTAATGTTTATGTCCAATGGCCGATACAATACGTTTTATCTATAATTTCTCTTCATAATTTCTCTCATTGTGACAAGGATTGAAAAGGATTTGCCAGTAGATTGTCRACTTGATTCATGATGATGACTGCTAGCTTGCTAGCTAMGATTTTGAAAGTATGATGTTGACAGTCCAATCAAAGCTATGGTAGATATAATGATAATGATTTGACATCATTTTATCTGTGGCCAATGACCTTGAGGGCATTTCTAATGTGGCAGCATCCAAGGGGCTTGAATGTTCTAGCTCTACTCATAGATGTTGCGGTGACGAGGTGTCCCCATGAGTGACAGAACACTGAGCCAATCACGGCTAAACTAGTGAAATTACCAACCCCTAAGCTCCATATTTTCCACTGGCTGCCCCACCACCACAGAAAGCATTGAGCTAGGCTGAAACACCTGCATTTTGGAGCTGCCTTAATCAAGAACTAAAAAGAGACCATGTTTGTATGCAGCTTTATTAAGTCAATGAGTTTTCAAACTGATATGTGACACATATTAATGCCAAAATAACCACTGGGCTCACCTCACAGAAAGAGAGACGCAACACTGTTTTGTCAATCACTCCTATCGATAAATAAGTTGAAATTAATTGCGCAAAAGGGGAGAGATGAGGTTGCACGTCCTGTTAAAACGAACACAGAAAAACCACCACCTAGACTAGAGCGTCCAATATGGTCTGTGCAGCAAGCTGAATGTTGACGTCCCTACTAATAGGTTGTGTCCGTATAGGATTGTAACATCGCCCACAGCATCCTCAGTCATCGCAGACTTGCGTCCATCTATTTGAGTTTGCATGGCTCAGGGCTCTCTTGAGGCGTGAGTGGGACTTCACAATTATGAGCGACCTTTACAGACAATGCTCCTGCGTAATTGTATTCATTCATTTCTCCACTGGCKATGAAACGTCTTTAAAAATGTTTAGTGAATAGGTATTGTGCGGTATCAGGGGTGAAGTATGGACCATGTCAAAATTAGGGTTGAATTGCAAAGTAGCACCACTTGGATTTTCCAAGTAGGTTTTGCTTTTACAAATATGTTTATGTGGGAGAGGGGTGAGATGAGCACTTTCCCCAATATTAAGGCACATATAAGTAGGCCTTCTGTGGTTATTGAAGGTTTGACAATTTATTTGAAGAWTGCGCCCTTGAAATCCTTTGCATATTATATCCTATTTCATTTATTTGTTCAGGTAGTTGCAACTGGCTAGAAAAAGACAGTATCCACACATGAATATGATCAATCCTCTTGTGGTTTCCAGGCTTACACCTGKGTGTAAAGTGACCATACTCTGTAAAGAATAATTGCCCAATGCATTTCACCTTTTCTCATGATAGTAGATTTAATCCAATTGCAAACAGCCTTGTTTGTATATGATCATCATGAATAAACGTTATACATTTTTGCATGTGCTTGTAGGCCTATTTGCGTTTAACATCATTAATGTGTAACTCCATTGGTTTTTATTTGTAATTTCATGTCACAATTTGTTAGGGCCGCACCCTGGATTTTCTACTACAGCACTAGAAAAAATAATCGAATCTCAATTGGTCTCTTCCTGTAGTCGTCATCTGCATTGATCCAACCTCCTTTCTGGTGTTTGGACAGTATATAAACAGACAGAATCTCTCTCTCTCTGAGCTACCTAGTAACATCATAATAACCAATACGTGGACCTCAAATGGGGAGGGYTTACAGCTGAGATTGACGTGTGTTTCAATGGCAGCCGGAGAGAGAGATGTGCTGCCATAARAAGACCCCTGTTGGTCCGTATAGGCTACGCTACATGATGGTAAGTCAGACTTTCTCAATTTCACATTTTAGACATGTACATCTATTTAAAACGGGTTGTTAAGAACATTTCGTCGACGTGGTCATTGTAGAGATATATTTTCATGTTCACACAATTATGGTTTAATGGTACAGCATGTGTCCCAAAGAAGAAAACGGTCAGTGTGAGAAAACAGTAAATCGTGATCTATCGTTGACAAATTAAGAGCAGACTCCATCTTTACTGGAGTGATTCTGAAATATATTGTAATTCTCTCGCTCGTCTGCCGCGATATAGCTCGAGCCTCGAGAAAAATATTCCCTCACCGGTTGCTGTTTTTTTTTTAAAGAACAAATCGCAAAATGTTTTGAGCAGCCGTTAACTTTCAGTAGCCTATTTACGTAGTTTATCTTCATTTACGTTGAATATCATAAAAAATAAAATCAGCTTTAGATGGGAAACTTTCGTGCAACAGGTGGCAGGTTTTTCCCGGGCCGGAGTAGGGAAAGGCGAGTCTGATGCTGAGGATGGAAGAGAGATGAAGTAGGGCGTCATTCAGCCCGAGACACCGGACAGCTCCTACRTTCACAATGTCTATTCGCCTATTTATGTGGGTCAATCAATACAAAGGTTGTTTCTTTTAAATTCGCCASCAGATTTTAAATGTGTTTGTTGGTCTTGTTAGCAACTACATCACACCATGTAATTATATAATGAGTAGGCTTTTGCCTCAGAATATATACACAATACCCTTAATTCATCTGGACATTTTTTTTAAAATATTGAAATCACCATTTACTTTCAAGTGTAAAGGTTCATGAAATTCATGTCAAAAAGAGCCATTGATATGTTTATGTTTCATTTGACTTTTGAATGTAATTTTCACTCTAAAATGTTATTGCCAACAGAAAATCAAGGCAAGGCAGGTCTTGGCAAATATAACTATGCAAAAGAGGAATTTACTTTTCCACACAAGATGACAAATCTCCTCTAGTCAATCTGTTCTCCTAAGAGAGGGCTTTCTCTGCTCGTGATCAGCCAACCTCTCTACCAACCATGGTTGCCAACAAYGACTGTCAAGGCCCCTTCCCCCCATCCTTCCCTTCTCTTCCTTTGCTAAACTGTCACCCCCACCCCATCCCCCTCTCCCAGTTGCTCCCAGTCCTGTTGCATAGCTACCAGCACTGCCCGTGAAACACTGGAGATGGAAGACAAAGATTATAGCTGTGTACRTGCATGCACGCTAGCATGGCATATGTTGAAAAATAAAAATATCAGATGATGTTATGGAAAATTAAGTCTAAAGCCAACAACAATCTGATTTATTTGCTGTGGAAGTGCAGTGAAGTTKATTTTTTACTGTCATTAGTGGAGGTGACTGTAGTGTATAGATAATGTAACATCATATTTACAGTATGAAAACAYAGAACCATTTGAATAAATACCTATGTAGATCGGGCATACTAATGAAGGCCATCTCCATTTCTTTAATGCTAGAATTTGACTAGAAAAGAAGGCCTCCATGCAGTAGCAGTGCYTTAGCAAATAAGGTTTATTATGAGTGCTATGTTCCCCTCCCCCTATTCTCCTCCACCTCCCCTCATCCTGCTCTCCTCCTCTCCTCTGCCTCTTTGAGAAGAGCTGAAAGGTTGGCATTAGAACAACAAAGGCAGGACGGAATGTCAACAGGCTTCAGAGAGAAATAGGCAGAGAGAACGGAGAGATGGGGGAGAGAGAGAGAGAGAGAGAGAGAGAGAGAGAGAGAGAGAGAGAGGAAACACAGGAATGAGAAAAGGATAGTGTGAAATCAACCTCTAGCCCCTACGTCCCTTGTCACTTTTTATATCTTCCACTAGAGTTCCACTACAGCTCCCAAATGCAGTGTGAGTATGCATAGGAGAGTGTGGTATTTACATGTTGAGTGCATACTGTATAAATGTGGATGTGCGGAGCGGGAATACAAATGTTAGGTGGGTACATACGTGAAATGTCAAGTGGAATGTGAGTTTTTACCCTCAGAATCTGTGTCAAGGCTCTGTGCTATCACATTTTGTATCATTATTCTCTTTCAGCTGAAGCAAGGGATGAATAAAACACCAGACAGATGGATGGATGGAGGATGGAGAGAGAGAACTGGTCCTAGTGCAGTGTGGAAGACTAGTGATTTTGTTGTGATGCTGAGCAATGAGAATAACAACAAGTCCCAGTCTGCCTCTCAGCACAGGGCACTTCCCTACAGTCTGCTGCATATTACTGTGTGTGTGTGTGTGTGTGTGTTGTTTCGCGTTGTAATTGCAGCGTAAACATGCATGACTATAAATGCAAATAAAACCATCATGATGTGTAAACTGAAATAGCATAGACATTTAATTCAAGACTGGAACATTGATAAAATACAAAACATGTACAAATGGTAACTTTCATACAATCAGAAAATGCATTTGAAATTTGGAACCTCATCGCAAACATGCTTTGATCAGTTTCCCAGGCAAGCTGTTAAAAATGAGAAGCAGCCATTTTCCCCTAGTAATCGCATGTGACTTGCATTTAAAACTGGTACAGTTGAACTAGGGCAGGAGACCAACGGTAAATGACTTTATGACTACACTTTGTAGATAAAAACACCCCTATAATTGCTTTATCTGACATCAACAGACTTCATCAACATTTGCAGAAAGCCTAGACACACTAACACATTACAGATTTGAACCTACAGACAATGTACAGGCAGCATTTACATGACCATGGAGACAAAGGGCATTGGTAATGGATTTGTATAAAAGAAGCCATTTTGAAATGCTCCGTTACCAAGCTGGAATACTTCAAATCAATTTAGCATTCCCCTCTGTGTTCCATTTGACCCAATGAGTCATGAGRACACATAGCCTACCCAGACCTGTGTCTGTTCTATTCATTGTATTCATATGACTGCACACAGTTAGCGTTGCTGTCGAGCGTGTCATCACACACACACAACACTTCAGAGGTCTTCACGTTACAGCCCTACTTCAACCTTCCGCTTAGCACCGTAGTTTATTGTGCACCTTATTCTCTAGACACAGAATATTGCATGTTAATTAAAGGAATGGGTTATAAGAACCGGTGGCTAGAACTCAAATCCTTTRATGTCCACGCATGTAGCACCTGAAGGGGGCTTAAGGAGGGCCTGTCTGAAATCATTAAAGCAGATCTCAATTGCACACTAGTGACCACACATAATGAGATATAGCCACGATGGTCACTCTACGCCCTGATATGCTTTCCATTTAACCACCCACCTCCTCCCCCCAGATAAGTCTGATTGGTCACAACGGGTGCTGCACCTTGGTTAGTGGATAAGGAGCAYTCRCCACCATTACAATGGAAAGCATTTTGAAGACATGAGAACGCCTCATATAGATACAACATCCAACCATAGGTGGAGTTGGGCTTCCTGTGTGGTCACAGTAGTAGGTGGGCTCATTCCATACAACTATGAGGGTTCCCTTAAGTAGGTGAAGCACGTGGCCTGGGAGTTCCAGCTGTCTGAAAGTCACTGTCTCTGGATCATATGTACTGTGAACGTCTGCGAGCATGAGTTTAAATCTGACCCACTGCTCTAGCACCCTCTCTCCTCTATATTTCTATCCTATCCTTAAAAAAGTTCCCCCTGACCCTTACCTGCCCCACTCTGTGTAGTAGGGGCTTCATTCACTCGGGGTTTGAGGCTCCTTCAGTATGTGTAGGAGTTCTCAATGACAATGTCTGTGAAGAAGGGGAACCAGTCTCTGCACAGGCAGGCGAGGTAAATGTAGACAGGGCAGAATGACTTCTTCTGGCGGGTGATGAGGTGGAGGGCAGCATCGCTGGCTGGGTAGGCCATCATATAGGCGTGGCCTCTGCAGGCGGGATAGTACATGGGAAATTAAAGATACGCTGCAGGGTAAAACATTAAGGGTACTGTGATGCATGCTACATGCAGGATGTGTTTAAATGTTTTGATCAGGTTTCATCTCAATTGAACTTCCTGGTTTAMTAAAGGTTAAATAATAGARTAAGGACACCKTGATAAGACCTACATGATACCTACTGTAATGTTTTCTACTTCATTCTACTTTATCTAAGGCCTACTATAAATGTAGCAGGTATTGTACCTTCATAAATATCCAACTACTGCTACACAAGCAGTCAATACAACTCATGCATGTAAAGTCACGGTGACACTTGAAAATTGTTTATTTTACATGGCCAGTCATTCAACATCACCAGCACAACCACGCACACTACCCAGTCATAATGCCATTTATTCAGTAGGAAAAGACAAAAGCTCTAGAACACATATAAAAAATAAAAAAAAGACTGTAAATGGATTGTGTGTCTGACCTGATTCTGTGTCGATCAGGCCCAAGGTGGTGATGGTCAGAGATACATTGCTGTGCTGCATGGCTAGCTCATGCTGTATGGTGCCAAAGAAAACGTTCACTACAAGAAAACGTTGGCCGCGTAGGGCTCCACGGAGTAGTCATCCTACCTGTGGGGGAGAGAAGGAGAGACAGGGTGGAAAGARCGTTGGTGAGTTCACACAGTATTGACAGTGCTTGTCTGAGTACTTCAGACAGAAGGACAGATCTTGGTTTTATTCCCCTCTAACAATACAGTAGAAGGAGTACAAGTGTAGTGTGCATCTGTATAATACTGCATCTGTATAAGACTGTATTTGTATAAGACCGTGTGTTGTGTACTCACCCAACAGAGAGGATACTACGATCACAGACCCTGTACTCCAACACTGGCAAAGCTGCAGAAGCAATGTTCACGTAGCTGAGGAAATTCACCTTTGGAAAACAGCAACACATTAAAAACTACTATAGCATAGCCTTGTCTCACTTGGCTAGGTGCAAGGCTAAGTATAGCCTAATATAAAGAAAAAAAACTAAGCGTATCTGCATCAGTTCCCTGACGTGCTCCCTGTCTCCGTTCCATATTGCGAATGGGGAGGATCCAATGTGATTCAAAACTAGGATGTCAAGACATCCTGCAGAACAAAAAGACAGTTGGAAAATGTAAACTAATGTGCCGTATGAATCTTTAACATAATACAGACAATGACTGAAGTTAATCTAAGTGATCAGTTCTTACCCAGCCATCCTCACCCCTCTCTCTGGATCTGAGGCCTGGCACACATCTCCTGTCACATACAGAGCCTTCTGGGCCCCCAGGCTTGTGCTGTCCTCTGCCACCTACAGGACAGAGGAAGCAATGACACACTGGTAAAGAGGCTGTCACCATCTGGTCATAATAGAAAGGACAGATGTACATAGTTAGTCAGACAGATCCACAAACCTTCTGCAAGGCGTGCTCCTTCCTGGCCGTGATGACGATCTGGCCACCCATCTTTGAGTAGCGGTATGCCACCTGCTCTCCTATGCCCGTGCTGGCACCAGTCACCAGCACCCTGGCACCACGAWCAGACTGAGGGGAGGGACAGACAGACAGTGAGTCAGGCTGCTTGGGGTGAGGAAGACAACTGATGAGGGAGGAAGATCATTTTACATTTTAGTCATTTAGCAGACGCTCTTATCCACAGCGACTTACAGGAGCAATTAGGGTGTCACGTGTGCTCCCTSTCCGGCCTCTAGGTCACCAGGCTGCTCGTTAGGGCGCACACCTGTCACCAGCGTTACGCGCATAATGACACTCACCTGGACTCCATCACCTCCTTGACTACCTGCCCTTTATATGTCACTCCCTTTGGTTCCTTCCTCAGTCGTCATTGTTGCTGTTTCATGTCGGTGCGCTGTTTGTGTTTCTTGTTTTGTTCGTGTTTCTTGTTTTGTTCGTGTATTTATTAAATGTATTCACTCCGTGAACTTGCTTCCCAACTCTCAGCGTACATGGTTACATAGGGTTAATTGCTTTGCACAAGGGCACATCGACAGGTTTTTCACCTAGTCGGTTCGAGAATTAGAAGATCATCTGATCACAATGGATATGATACAATGTTGGTGTTTTGAGGTCGAGCATGAATTTGTGTTGAACGGATCATCATCATCACTACCATAAAGACCCTCACATCAAATGTCCAACATATTTGAAGCCAACACGCACGTCAGAAAGAGCTCCATTATATTGTCAAATAATCACAACAGTCAAATCAGTGCATTAAATCTCAATGTACGTGAAATAGAAAAAGGTCCAAATGAATATAAGAATGGAAAATTAAAATGACAACAACTGCCTTAAAAATGAAAGAATATACATAAAAGTAGCTCAAAAGGTGTATTCAAAACCTTGAATAATATTTTTGCCTGCCCTTTGCCTTGCTACTCAACTGACATGGCTAGCTACTGTTGGAGAACCGGAAGAAACATGTCCTTCCAGAGGACTGCCATCCGCCAAATACTAGACATCAAAAAACATGGTCTTCATCCTGCCCTTCATAATCATGTTGAATTAATTTCAATGCTACAGGTGATGCTTAGGTAACACACCTTATTTTATTTTTATTAAATCACGCTTGTGTCAATATCCGAGTTGATTTTTGGCTATCTAAAATCAAAACTGTCAAAAAGTATGTTCTAAAAACTCCACCAGGTTCTGTAAAGGATGGTAGCCTATGTAGGTACTCTGCTGCAAGCCGCAGGAAGAGAGGTTCTCGCCATCCAATGGATGACGTCCACTTCTTCAAATGTATAGTAGGTATAGCCTACCGCTTGTCTTCCCTGAAAGRGGAAAGGGGGATAYCWRGTCAGTTGTACAACTGAATGCCTTCAACTGAAATGTGTCTTCCGCATTTAACCCAACCCCTCTCAGTTAAACTAAGGGCTCTATTCAATCTTTATCGCTGAAGTGTTACAGATTGTACAAGAGAAATTTAAAGGTAATTTCCGATTGAGCCGACATACACCGAGTGTATAAAACATTATGAACACCTTCCTAATATTGAGTTGCACCCCCTTATGCCTTCAGAACAGACTCAATTCGCCGGGCCATGGACTCTACAAGGTGTCGAAAGCATTCCACAGGGATGCTGGACCATGTTGACTACAAGGCTTCCCACAGTTGTGTCAAGTTGTCTGGATGTCTGTTGGGTGGTGGACCATTCTTGATACATACTGTTGAGCGTGAAAAAAGCCAGCAGCGTTGCAGTTCTTGATACACTCAAACCGGTGCTCTACTACCATGCCCCGTTCAAAGGTACTTAAATATTTTCTCTTGCCCATTCACCCTCTGAATGGCACACATACACAATCCATGTCTCAATTGTCTCAAGGCTTAAAAATCCTTCTTTACCCTGTCTCCTCCCCTTCATCTACACTGATTGAAGTGGATTTAACAAGTGGCATCAATAAGGGATCATAGCTTTCACCTGGTCAGTCTATGTCATAGAAAGAGCAGGTATTCTTAATGTTTTGTATACTCAGTGTACGCAGCTTCGCTGTGAATGCAGTCTCTATTGACGTGGGAATATTGCCTTTAAATTTAAATCACGCTGTMACGCTGAAATTTACAGATTGAATAGAGCCCTACTACTATAGCCTTATCTAGCCCAGATGCCAAGGTTGTTTTGATTGTAAAGTTGGCACATAGATTTAGACTCAAAAGACTCAAAGACTCCAGCCACCCAAGTCATAGACTGTTCTCTCTGCTACCACACGAACAGCTTCTACCCCCAAGTCATAAGACTGCAAAATAGTTAGCCAAATAGCTACCCAGACTATCTGCATTGTCCCCCTTTGCACTAACTCTTTTGACTCATCACATACACTGCTGCTACGRCTTATTATCTATCCTGTTGCCTAGTCACTTTACTCCTACATACAGTATATGTACATATCTACCTCAACTACCTTGTACCCCTGCACATCGACTCGGTACTGGTACCCAGTGTAAATAGCCAAGTTATTGTTACTTCCTTGTGTTATCCTTCTATTATTTTTCTCTTTGCATTGACGGGAAGGCCCTTAAGTAAGCATTTCACTGTTAGTCTACACCTGTTATTTACGAAGCATATGACAAATAAAATTGGATTTAATATACAGTACCAGTCAAAAGTTTGGACAGACCTACTCATTCCAGGGTTTTTCTTTATTTTTTGCTATTTTCTACATTGTAGGAGTCGAAGAGTAGGTGAAAAGCCTGACTACGAGACGGGGTGAGAAGGTGATGAAGCATACTTCATGAGTGTAACAAAAAACAACTAGTATTGTGGAAAGTTTGAGGTGAGGGAGAAAGTGTGGTGGAACAAGTACTATTATTGTTATTGTGAAGGATGGTTTTGTTCTCTTTTTAACATAAATATTTGCCTTATAGAAAAAGGACATGTTAATCACAAAACATAGCGTGACTGCAGAAAGCTGTTGTTAATCTGGGTGTCGACTGTGCAAACCACAAGGTTGAGACAAGATGGAAAAATGCTGATAACAAGAAGACAGGACTGAGGAATGTGTAGGAAAAATGCTGATAATACAAGAAACAGACACTGAGGAATGTGTAAAAACCAACAAATCAGCTCAATCTTCACAACACATTCCGGACATTTGAATCCTGATGCTGTGTCTGGGCACCACCGATAGGCTAGCAGTTTAAACCACGCTAAGCCTCTACTGTGACAGGCCAACTCTAAAGTTGGAACTCCCACTGACACAGTATAAAAGAAGATGTCTGTATTATTTCAGTCAGTTCTCTGCTTATACCCTGCGTGGTGATACAGTGAACCCGTATATACGAAAATTGCATTTACCATCTGAGCTTATGTTAAATAAAAATACTTAAAGTATATTCGGTGACTTTGATCACACATTTATCCTGATACCGATTTGCTTGACGCAACCTTTCACATTAGCATTGTTAAGTAACGTTATCTTGCTAGCTGGAACGAATTCCCCGTAAGCTAGCCAGCAGAAATGTTAGCAACATTTAGGCCCAACTTAACTGAATCAAATAATTTAGTATTATGGTGGGGA
>NC_036859.1:6392841-6398463 GCF_002910315.2 Salvelinus sp. IW2-2015 | reverse complement strand
AATAATTAGTGCAGACATCAACAAACTATGAAAAACACATGAAATCAAATGCTCGTAATCAAAATGTTAAGAAATCAAAATATATTTGAGAATTTGAGAGTTCTTCAAAGTAGCATCTTGAGACAGCTTTGCACAACTCTTGGCATTTTCTTAACCAGCTTCATGAGATGCTTTTTCCAAAGTCTTGAAGGAGTTCCCAACATCATGCTGGGCACTCTTGATGCCTTTTCCCTTCACTCGTTTTCCAAACTCATGCAGAGAAGAAGACGGAGAAAAACCAAAACAGCACAAACCTTCCTTGTTACCTGTATATTTGCATGTGACTGTTCAAGTAAATGTGTTTTTGTTAACATTTTCCGTGGAAAATTATTTAAGGTAGTCCTTGTGCATAGACAAGTTCTTGATTTATTAAACTTTGCAAATCATGCGTGTTTTTGTCTGACATACATTTTAAAAGGTAAAATCTGAGTCCCTTCAGTAATCACTCTGTTACGTGAATTGCCCAGTAGAGCAAGCAAGCATTCTTCTCTCTCTCTCTCACACACGTCATCTCACATCAATCACTCACGTCACTCACCTCCACTCACTCACGTCACTCATCACTCACTCACAGTCCTCAACGATCACATCACTTATCACTCACTCACAATCATCACTCACTCACTCACCTCACGTCACTCACGTCACTCACTCACTTGCACTCACTCACTCATCTCACTCACTCACTTCACTCACTACTCAGGTAATACAATTAAAAGCTGACTCAAGAAAAGGTAACATTTGTCTCTCTAAAGAGACAATATACTGTATATAATTTCATCTCTGTAGGTCATTGGTTCAAGACATTTGTTTTCGAGTCCCCTATATTTGAATCAAATGATTGCAGCCAGCTCTGTCAATATTAATCTCTGAATGGTTTAGTTGTTGCTCTTCAACGCAATCCATGTTGAACATCTACTGTGGAAGAGTTTTATTTCATCCTTTTGACATCAGCAGCAGACCTGTGGATTTCACCTCTTTACAGGGTTTATGGGAGCATAAAAAGCGACAGGGCTTTCCTTCCCTGCTTCCAGGAATTAATGAAGAGAGAGATGTCACACTAATTTGGAGAGGTAGAGAGGAAATAGGGCCAGCCATACTTGTGTTGGAAAAGGGATCACACACACATTCTGTGTATCTAACTATGAATGTACGAATCAAAAAGTACCTGTGCCAAACTATTCGGGCGAGAAAACACCTCAAAACAACTGACTGAAGATTAGTCAGTGTCTGTGTCTGGATATGATTTATTCATAAACCTAGGCTACTCCCTTTTCTCCCAGTGGCTCTGTTCGGTTCAGCTCCGTCGTATAACAACGTCTGAGGGGGAGGGGTCCTTCAGTATCAGGGTCTGTCCTGTCCTGGCGGGGTCCCAAACCAACTGTCTCCCCACAATCTGTCTCCCATCTCATATAGAGCATACACTCCAATGAGCATATGAGACAAGCAGTGGTCCCCATGGCTCACACATGACGACACAGCTGTAGAGAACGAGAGACAGAAAGTGGGAAGACGGAAGGAAATCAGATTATTAATAAAGATAGTCAGACCATATTAACATGAAAGCTAAAGCAGTCACGGTTATCTGTTTCCCATCTATCTGCTTCTTTAGCAGTCCATTTCAAATGCAACTTAATGGCATCCCTTCATTGGAGAGTTTGTGTTTGAGATTTCAAAGTTGTTTTATTTTACCATAAACGCCCTTCCCTTTTAGTTTCACAAATGTAATCTATTCCTTAATAATAAATATAAGTTAGAATGAAAAACACTATTACTTAGGTTTGAATTTTTCAATGATAAAAAAAAAGTACCATTAACATTTCAAATACACATTTCCATAGCCATACTAACAATAAAATAGAACGATTGCCAAGGGAAAGTTCAAATTTATTTAATCACAGGCTCAGTTTTCTAGAGTTTTTTGCTAAATATTTGTCATAATTCTGTTCAGTGCAGTGGCGCTGGACTCTTCTCAGGAGGTAACGAGAGGTCTAACACCACGCACTGCCATCTCTGTTTTGAAGGACTAGAGCGGAGGTCAGGCTGCGCACAGTCTCTGTCCCTGCAGGGTCTGACAACGTGTTACCCCAGTCAACTGTTCTCTCAGTCGTCCGGGGCAAAGAGGAAGGAATTACAAGGAATAGCATAAAAGACTGAGTGGTTACGCCTCCCCTTATCTCGTTTCCTCCACGCTGAAATTAATGGAAGGGGCTCTTTTCCGTCTCGGAAAAGTAGGAGACAAAGCTCATGTAAGCGTGGCATTGATTTAATATAACCCGTCCCCGTCTTGATTCGTTGTTGTTTTTTCACGGATACTCATGTTCAGGAAGCTTACCAATGGCCACGCCGAAACAGTCTTCAGCAGCAAGCAGGATTAACTTCAGAAGCCGTTAGCAACGAACTTTCACAACGTAAATAATTGTGTCCCGGCCACGGCGGCTGCGGTAAAACGAGCGCGTCGCGATGCCGGCGCCAATCCAAGATGTGGATCGGCAATGGTGGTTATTGTGGTGATCGTTCTAACAGATTGCCTCGACCACCGGACTGTTCTGTAACCTAAATATGTCCAGTTTATCACAGGTAAGGAATTGGTTTTTTGTTCAAGGTGGATTGGAGAAGGAAGAGGAGAAGGAGGGTGTTTAGGTTTGGGCCGCAGCAGCAGTGCAAGTTTTGGAAGTTTAAACGTACACTTTGAATTAAAGTTCCATGGCGTGCCTTGATGATATTCCAACACTGTTGTGACGACTTTATGCACGATTTGACAAAGTTTTAGGAAATCGTGTGACCGAAAAATGTTAACTGGCATGTGCGCCTGGTCCTGACAACAGCGACCAAACCAGTTGTTTGTGTTAGATTTGGTGCATCAATAATCTACAGTTTGTGGACCTGGGTAGCCTTACAACATTATTTGTGGTTTTAATTTAGCAAGTACTTTCCACTACAACGTTTTCTGACCCCCCAAAAATAGTACCAGTCAAAAGTTTGGCCACAGCGTACTTCATTCAAGGGTTTTTCTTTATTTTTTAAAAAACATTTTCTACATGTAGAATAATAGTGAAGACATCAAAAAACTAATGAAATAACACATATGGAATAATGTAGCAAACCCAAAAAGTGTTAACAAATCAATATAATTTTCGATTATTAAAGTAGCCACCCTTGCCTTGAATGACAGTTTGGGCACAACTCTTGGTAATCTTCAAGTCCAGCTTCATGAGGTAGTCACCCTGGAAAATGCATTTCATATCGTGTGCCTTTGTTAAAAGTTCATTTGTGGATTTTCTTCCTTCTGTAATGCGTATTGAGCCCAAATCATTGTGCTTGTGATGTGGTAGGGTTGGTATAATGAAGTGCCCTATTTGGTAAAGAGACCATTCATATTATGGCAAGAACAGCTCAAATAACAAAGAGAAATGACAGTTCTATTATATACTTCTAAGACATGATGGTCGTTCAAAAGTCCGGAAAATTCAAGTAACTTATGAAAGTTCTTAAAGTGCAGTCCAAAAAAAACCATCAAAGCGCTGATGATGAACTGAATCTCAATGCGGACCGCCACAGGAAAGCGAAGAGCAGAGTTACTCGCTGTAGAGAATAAGTTCAATTAGAAGTTACCGAGCCTCAGATAATCGCAAATTAAGCTGCAGCCAAATAAATGCTCACGTTCAAATTACAGACATCATCTCAACATCCAACTGTTTGCAGAGGAGAACTGCCATGTCAGGCCTCCATGGTCGAATTGCTGCAAAAACCACTACTAAAGGACAAACCAATAAAGAAAGAAGAGACTTGCTTGGGCAAGAAAACCACGTGAGCAATGCGACATTAGAATAAAACCTGGATCTCCTGTTGTCTTGATGAGTCCAAATCGTTTCGATGTTTGGTTAATTGCCGCTGCTGACAGAAGTAGGTGAACGAATGATCTCGATATGTGGTTCCACCGTGAGAGCATGGAGGAGGAGTGATGGTGTGTTGCTTTGGGTCGTGGTCATATTCCAAGGCACACTTAAACCAGCCATGGTACCACAGCATTCTGCAGCGATACGCCATCCATCTGGTTTGGCTTAGTGCTATCATTTGTTTTCAACAGCATTGACCCAACACCACCTCCAGGCTTGTAAGGCTATTTAAGCCAAGGAAGAGAGAATGGAGTGTGCAATGATGCCTGGCCTCCACAATCACACACTCAACCCAATCTAGATGTATGGGATGAGTTGGACCGAGTAGTGAAGGAAAAGCAGCAAGTGCAGCATAGACATTCGACTGGAAAGCATTCAGGTGAACTGGTTGGAGAAATGCCAAGAGTGTGCAAAGCTGTCTTCAGGCAAAGGGTGTGGCTACTTGAAGAATTGAACACTGTGTTTTGGTTGCTACGTGATTCAATTGTTTATTCTACATGTAGAAAATAGAAATTAGCTGGCTAATAAAGTCAGTCAGCTAACGTTAGCTAGCTAACGTTACAACATCAGATGAACTAACATCAGATGAGCTAACCAATTCGCTATAGTATTAACTTAACTGGTATAACGTTACGACTCCKTGCCGATCCTGAAGTTATAACGCGTTAGTTGCTTACTGGACCCTGGCAATCTATGTGAAATGTTGACTAGTTAACTAGCTAATGAACTAACTACTATCTGTGAACTAATGTTTTCCCTSTACAATATGTGGTTAATGTTAATGTTCAGAATGAGAGAATTTGGTAAAAATGAGGCGCTGCTTAAACAAGTGGATTGGGGCTCCTGAGTGGYGCAGCGGTCTAAGGCACTGCATTTCAGTGCTAGAGGCGTCACTACAGACACCCTGGTTTGAATCCAGGCTGTATCACATCCAGCTRTGATTGGGAGTCCCATAGGGTGGTGCACAATTGGCCCAGCGTTGTCTGGGTTTGGCCGGTGTAGATGTCATTGTAAATAAAAAAAATATGTTCTTAACTGACTTGCCTAGTTAAATAAAGGTTTTTAAAAAAAAGTGTAGCTAGGCCTGGCTTAAGCTGGAAGCCACTATAGAGGTGAAAGGAACACCACACACTTCCCCTCTTTCTCACTTTTCCAATACAGTGGATAAAAAGGAGTATGCCAGGTGTACTCTCTGCCTGAAAGAGATCCATTATGTCAACAAAGGGTCTCATGCTCTGCGGCTGGCACATTGTAGAACAGATGTCTACAGGCAGAAAGTGTACAATGTAATAACCTGCAGTGTAGCCCAAAGATATTGATTTTGTGTTGAACTTCACAGTACAACTTGTGTGTGAGTGAGGGGGGGGGGTTAATTTTATTTTTTATTTTTTATTTATTTTTATTTTTTTCCTAGGGGTGGATCAGCTTAATATTGCGGAAAGAATGTTGCTTCCAATGTAATTGTCTGCATCATTTCCAATCCCCCATATTTTTTGGGGTAAATATATATATCCATACACGCATGCATACATATACACATATATACATACACATACCTATATAGACATACATACTTTTTTAAAGAATATACCTTTATTATTATTCCCCGCAACCCTACCACCGCTCCCCCAATTGGAGTAAACTAATAAACACTTCTGCTTTTACCTTCAATTTATACATCTTA
>NC_036859.1:6344347-6389364 GCF_002910315.2 Salvelinus sp. IW2-2015 | reverse complement strand
ATGGTGATATGGAAAGCCCCAGACCGAGAGTGTTGAGTTGACCGTCATCTGTTTGCGACTGGCTTCTTCCGATTTTCTAAATAATGTGCTGCCAACAGTTGTGTCCTTCTCACCAAGCTGCTGGCCTATGTCCTGTTAGCTTCATCCCTAGCCTTTGCAGGGCTATCTAATTTTATCCCCTGATGGTCCTTACACACTCACTCTAGTACTTGGCCATTGGAGAGACAAGAGTTGAATATCTCTGTTTGATTGTAGTGTGGGGACAGTTGGTTCTTTTATACAATTGGGAGGTAACGAGTTCTTCAAACAGGGCTTCGTATAAATTGAGCGATGCTAGAAAGTGATGTGGGGCGACTAGGTACGCGCAGAGCGGTCTAAGGCACTGCATTTCATGGCTAGAGGACGTCACTACAGACACCCTGGTTAGATTGGGCATCCAGGGCTGGATCACACGTGCCAGCTGTGATTGGGAGTCCCATTAGGTGGTGCAACCAATGGCGCCACAAAGAACCAAGTTTGTCTGGGTTTGCCAGGTGTTAGGCATTCGTAAATACAAAATAGATATGGTTGCTTAACTGACTATTGAGCCTAGTTAAATAAATGGTTTTTAAAAAAAGTGTAGCTAGGCCTGGCTTAAGCTGGAAGGCCACTATAGAGTAGATAGCCGGGCCGAGGAACACCACACACTTCCACCTCTTTCTCACTCTCGCCAATACATGGAATGTAAAAGAGGACGGATATGCCCAGGTGTACTCTCTGCCACGAAAGAGATCCAATTATTCGAACAAAGTGGTCTCAATGCTCTTCGGCTGGGCACACGTGGGGTAGAACTAGATGTCTTACAGGGGCAGAAAGTGTACATGTCAATAACCGTGCCAGTGTCAGCCCAAAGATATTGAATTTTTGTGGTTGAAGTTCACAGTACAGAGCTTGGTTGAGTGAGGGGGGGGGTTAGATTTTGATTTTTAATTTTTATTTTGTGATTTTATTTTGTTTATCCTAGGGGGACATCAGATCGCTTAATATTGCGGCAAGGAATGTTGCTTTCCAAGTATAATTGTACTGACATCATTTCGAATCCCGCATATTTGCCTACGGTAAGTGACGTTAAGGAGGTAATATATATAAGCGTCCAATCACGGAAACGCAATGAGCCATACATGATACACAGATAGTACGGATACACATCACCTATATAGACAATAATCACTTTTTTCTCGAGAACAGAGAATAAGCCGTTTAATAATGCCTTAAATGTTTCGCCCAGCGGAACGCCTACCACGCGGCTCCCCAATTGGAGTGTAACTAATAAACACTTCTGCTTTTACCTTCAATATTATACATCTTTATACCTATCTTACAGACACAGTCCTACTTACTATATAATAGTTTCTCTCGTTTGTTCTTAGTCCTTCCTCTTTTCTGTTGTCCATCCAATTTTATTCCACTGGTAACTGTGCTATTTCACAAAAGCTCCGCACCTAATACACATTTCACAGATCCCGTATTCCCTACATTGTTTATCTTGTTGATAGTCCCACCCTTCAGGGTCACTCAACCCTTCCCATCTATCTTCCAACATCATCCATTTTGCGATTTTTATTTGCCATATATTTTTCAACTGTGCTGTGATGCTTCACAAAAGATTTGAACTTCCTATTCTTATAGCTTCTACAGATTGTAAATTAAAATAAACATTTTTGCTAAAATAATTATATATTATTGATGATTGACTATGGCTTTTCAAATCCCCCAGTATGCTAACTGGGCGTAGTTCTAGGCAAATGTTGCAATTCTTCAGCCATTCCTGGACCTGTGACCAAAAACGAGCTACATATGGACAATACCAAATAAATGATCTAATGACCTGCCTCCTCACAACAGAATTTGCAGAGCTGGGAAAGTTGTATACCCCATATATATAACATTCTATTGGTTGCAAGAATTTTGTACAGTAATTTAAATGAAAAATTCGAAGTTTGAATCCGGCGTTGTTTTGGTATCAATTCATAAACCATGTGCCATGGAAGGTATATCGAAAATCTCTTCCCACATATTTTGCAATTTATATTGGCACAGCTGTCAGTTTTTTGGTCCTTAAATGAAATTGGTATATGTTTTTATTATCACACTTTTCTTTAAACATTTATGTTCTTTAATACAGGGCCGACATACAAGTTCCTTACTTTTTTCCCCTTCTACTTGCCTCTCCATTTTTGTGGTAATGCTGCAATAGGGGGGGTTATTAAATGTTTTACTCTGTGAACGTTATTTTTGCACACGTGTAGCCTTGTGCACTTGATCAATGGTCTACCAAGTGGCCACTATAATAGAGCAATAAGAAATGCCTGTTGTTTCATTCGATTTCTACTTTAAGATGTTTTTTACCCAAGTGCAGGATTTTTTGCATATTTCGGTGGAAATAAAAAAAAGTGTCACCTTTTTAGGCCCTCACCAGTTTGCGTCCCAGGTTAAGCTCATTAGAGTTAACTGCACCTCAGATTGCAGGACAAATTAATGCTTCACAGAGTTCAAGTAAGAGACACATCTCAACATCAACTGTTCAGAGGAGACTGAAGAATCAGGCCTTCATGGTGAATTGCTGCAAAGAAACCACTACTAAAGGACACCAATAATAAGAAGAGACTTTCTTGGGCCAAGAAACACGGGCAATGGACATTAGATCTGTCCTTTTCTGATGAGTCCAAATCTCTGTGAGACGCAGAGTAGGTGAACAGATGATCTCTGTATGTGTGGTTCCCACCGTGTAGCATGGAGGAGGAGTGATGGTGTGGGTTGTGTTTGCTGGTGACACTGTCAGGGATTTATTAGAATTCAAGGCACACTTCACCAGCATTGCTACCACAGCATTCTGCAGCGCTACGCCATCCCATCTGTGTTGCGCTTAGTGGGACTATCATTTGTTTTCAACAGCACATTGACCCAACACACCTCCAAGCTGGTAAGGGCTATTTGACCAGGAAGGAGAGTGATGGAGTGCTGCATCAGATGACCTGGCCTCCACAATCACACAACCTCAACCAATTGACATGATTTTGGATGAGTTGGACCGCAGAGTGAAGGAAAAGCAGCCAAGTGCTCAGCATATGTAGGAACACCTTCAAGATGTTGGAAAAGCATTCCAGGTGAATCTGGTTGAGAGAATGCCAAGAGTGTGCAAGCTGTCTTCAAGGCAAAGGGTGGCTACTTTGAAGAATCTCAAATATAAATTATATTTTGATTTGTTTAACACTTTTTTGGTTACTACATGATTCCATATGTGTTATTTCATAGTTTTAATGTCTTCACTATTATTCTACAATGTAGAAAATAGTAAAAAATAAAGAAAAACGCTTGAATGAGTTGACTGGTACTGTATATTTTTCACATCAGATAGGCATGCACGGACACACAAACACTATGTAATTGTGTTCCCTCTTCCTTTTATTCATTCTACTTCTTCCTCTCACCCTATTTCCATGAACAGTGAAATGGGAGCTATGTACCAGGAGCTGGGAACATATACACACCTTGTGCAGAAAATATTCATTTTATTATCCATGATAGTGTTGCTACACAAACAGATAAGACGGAGAATTCAACACTTCTAAGCTTACTAAATAATACACTTTTGTAGAAAGCKGCAAAATAACAGCGTAAATATATTTCCTCCGAAGGCCTTGACAGTCCTGTAAGCTCGCAAACTATACACTGTAACAACGAAGGAGAGGGAGGAGAGAACATTACAAATTAAAATATTATTCCAAACAGAGATTTTGAATGCCACTGACTGATAGACTGGCATAATGACAGAAACAACGGTTTTAATAGCTAGCAAACACGGCGAGAATAATAGAGCAGAACACAAGAGGAGAGGACAATGACAAGTCTCAAAATAGATGTATAATTTCAGAGTTAAATTAAAAATGGCATTTTGAGAGAACATGACTAAGAAGGTATTTATCTTTCTTCAACATTTCGAAACAAAAGCTAGTTTCAAAAGTCAATTTCAACATCAACCTTTTTAGYGTGGAAAAATACCCCATTAAAACCTAATGTCCAGCTTTACAAAGGTCTGTGCAATTTTTAGTCCTGTTATTTCCCGAGGTGAACAAAGAACAAAAGCTAAGCTAGAAACATTAAATGTTTTCAATACCATTTATGTTTCATTCCTTATTCCTTATTAGTGAACCTGTCCACAGAGCGCAAGTGATTATCTTCAACAAATCTCCTTCGAAATTGTATTTCTAATGACAACCCATTGACAGTCAATCACTTGAACTGTACAAGAATGGACTAAAACCACTACAKAAGTCAAATCAAATCAAACTTTTTATTTGTCACATGCGCCGAATACAAGTGTAGACTTTACCATGAAATGCTTACTTACAAGCCCTTAACCAACAGTGCAGTTCAAGAAGAAGAAAATATTTACCAAGTAGGCTAAAATAAAAAGTAATAATAAAAAAGTAACACAATAAGAATAAGAATAACGAGGCTATATACAGCGGGCACCGGTACCGAGTCAGTGTGCAGGGGTACAGGCTAGTTGAGGTAATCTGGACATGTAGGTGGCGGCGAAGTGACTATGCATAGGTAACAAACAACAGTGAGTAGCAGCAGTGTACAAGGGGGGGTCAATGTAAATTGTCCGGTGGCGACTTTTTTATTAATTGTTCAGCAGTCTAATGGGTTGGGGGTAGAAGCTGTTGAGGAGCCTTTTGGTCCCAGACTTGGCGCTCCGGTACCACTTGCCGTGCGGTAGAAGAGAAAACAGTTTATAACTTGGGTGACTGGAGTCTCTGACAAATTTATAGGCTTTCCTCTGACACCGCCTATTATATACGTCCTGGATGGCAGGAAGCTTGGCCCCAGTGATGTACTGGGCCGTTCGCACTACCGTCTGTAGCGCCTTACGGTCAGATGCCAAGCAGTTGCCAAACCAGGCGGTGATGCAACCGGTCAGGATGCTCTCGATGGTGCAGCTGTAGAACCTTTTGAGGATCTGGGGGCCCATGCCAAATCTTTTTAGTCTCCTGAGGGGGAAAAGGTTTTGTTGTGCCCTCTTCACGACTGTCTTGGTATGTTTGDACCACGATAGTTTGTTGGTGATGTGGACACCAAGGAACTTGAAACTCTCAACCCACTCCACTACAGCCCCGTCGATGTTAATGGGGGTCTGTTCGGCCCGCCTTTTCCTKTAGTCCACGATCAGCTCCTTTGTCTTGCTCACATTGAGGGAGAGGTTGTTGTCCTGGCACCACACCGCCAGTTCTCTGACCTCCTCCTTATAGGCTGTCTCATCGTTGTCGGTGATCAGGCCTACCACTGTTGTGTCGTCAGCAAACCTAATGATGGCGTTGGAGTCGTGTTTGCCACTCAGTCATTGCTAAAACAAGGAAATGCTCATTTTACAACAATTGTTCAAAGTGTGGTTTAATGTGTTTATTAAAGCTTTTGCTCAATTGAACTATTTCTAACAATCAGTAATTACCTGCTAGAATCATATTACAAAACGGTTTTCTGTTGTCCACACTTGCTTCAAGATGTCCACCATTGTTCCTGTACCCAAGAAAGCAAAGGTTACTGATCTAAATGTCACCATGAAGTGCTCTTTTTTGTTAAAAAAAAGTTTTATTGAACAATACAAAACATACACATAAAAATGACAACATGCTGACATACAAACATCAACAGCCTCACCCCTGCCTCATGAAGTGCTTTGCGAGGCTAGTTAAGGACCATATCACCTCCACCTTACCCGACACCCACTACAATTTGCATACTGCCACAACAGATCCAYGGAAGACGAAATCGCCATTGCACTTCATACTTTCCTATCCAACCTTGACAAGAGGAATACCTATGTGAGAATGTTGTTCATCAACTACAGCTCAGCATTCAACACCATAGTGCCCTCCAAGCTCATCACTAAGCTCAGGACCCTGGGTCTGAACCCCTCTCTGTGCAACTAGACTTCCTGATGGGCYAACTCCAGGTGGTGAAGGTACTCCCCGTTCACACATGACTGCATGGCAATGCACGTCTCCAACTTTATCATCAAGTTTGCTGACGACACAGTGGTAGGCCTGATTACCAACAATGACGAGACAGCCTACAAGGAGGAGRTGAGAGCCCTGGCAAAGTGGTGCCAGGAAAATAACCTCTCCCTCAATGTCAAGAAAACGAAGGAGCTGTTTGTGGACTACAGGAGACAGCCGAGAGAGTACGCCCCCATCCATGGGGCCACAGTGGAGAGGGTCAAAAGCTTCAAGTTCCTCAGAGTGCAAAGTTCCTCCTGAGAAACCTGAAATGGTCCCGCTACACTGATACCGTGGTGAAGGGGCAACAGCATCTCTTCAACCACAGGAGGCTGAAGAAATTTGGCTTGGACTTCAAGACCATCTCAAACTTCTACAGATGCACCATTGAGCACCATTCTGTCGGGCTGTATCACCGCCTGGTACAGCAACTGCACCTCCCGCAACCGGAGGGCTCTCCAGAGGGTGGTGCGGTCTTKCCCAGCGCATCACCTGGGGCACAATGCCTACCCTCCAGGACACCTTCAGCACCGGGTATCACAGGAAGGCCAAGAAGATCATCAAGGACCTCAGCCACCCGAGCAACGGCCTGTTCACCCTGCTACCATCTAGCAGGCGGAGACAGTACAGGTACATCAAAGCTGGCCCCGAGAGTCTGAAAAGCAGCTTCTATCTCTAGGCCATCAGACTGTTAAACAGTCATCACAAGCCGGCCTAGATTCAATCAGATCAAGCATTAACTGGCGATAGCAGACACCCGCATARTGGATGTTTTGGCGGTGYTGGAGGTGGAACTGCACTGGGTAAAATAGGTGAGCAGCTGCTYGTCATGAAGCCACACCCACCCCACTCGCATTAGAAGTTCAGAACAAGAATATAAGCTATATAGAAATAATTACGCTCTATCATCCTAATCGAGGTGTTAATTAAATCTCATCTTCCAGTGTTCAAACTTGTAAACAAGGMTGCATGGGATTACTGTTAATGCGATTCCGTGCAGCCAAGAGCAATGTCCACTTTAGGTGTTGTTTCTACATTATTTCAATGAAATTACATTGAACCAATGTGGAAGACGTTGAATTGACATTTGTGCCTAGTGGTATACTGTATTCTTGACATAGCTCATCCTATACAACTACTGTTGTACATACCCTTTTACTACTGACACCGTATATTGTAGATATTGTCTATACACACCCTGTATTAATATTCCGGACTCYGATATTGCTCGTTTCTTAATTTCTTGTTGATTTTTATTTTGTTTTGTCACGGCACCTGCTTTAACATCCGCTAATCTCTGTACTAATAAACTTTRATTTGATTTTAAATGTTTATTTAAAATGTTGGAGGGGGGAGGATTAAATGATGGAGAAACCATTTGTCCTTCTGTCTTTTTGTATATATTGTGCTGCTTTACCAACTGGGGTGGTTACCCACCATAATGAAACAAACAATAATGAACCAACAATTGCTGCAATCTCTAAATCGTGCATTATTTAACAGCAAATCATACCAAAGCATCTTTGCAGTATTTTCAAGAATGACTCACAATACAGGTATTTACAAAAGTAAGTACAGTTACGTTCACGGCGTTCTAACAACGTGACAGAAATATTTGATTATTCAACCATGACTAAGGGTAGATTATAATCCAAAATGTCTTGCAGTGACAGCCAATAATATTTAAATGTCTGGCTCAAATAAACATGACTTCTCTGTACTCATGAAACTAGTAGGTCTAATAATTTGACCTCAGCTGGTGTTTGGCTATTCTGAGACATGTGCAGTCAAATCTTGGCAGTTGTTTATAATTTCTATCAAATCATTTTTTTATTGCACTTATTCTAGAAACACATTTGAACATCAACATAGGTCATTTTCATTGATAATATCTACTTCCTTACATTTATATTTTAGTCATTTAGCAGACACTCTTATCCAGAGCGATTTATAATTAGTACTTCTTAGCCAAACAAAATAAAACATAACTGCTTAATCACTTGTTTCTTAAAAGCAAAGGAAATACATGCAAGCTTTGCACTGTTTACAAAACACTAGTCACTATGAGTCACAGAGTTCACACTTTTRGCAAACTTCTGAYGTTGGACAAGACACAGGGCAAGAAATATGTCCACAATAATGACAGGGTAGTGTCATGGTTGCAGAGAGTTCCAATTCAATCCAGTCAATTCAGGAAATGGATTGACATTCCAATAATTAATTAAAAGTTTCCCAATATTTCGACTTTGGTGAATACTGAACTTCAACTCACTTCCTGAATTGACTGAGTTGAAATAGGCCTCAACCTAAGATGAGTGTACAGGTGTGAGGGTCGGAGGCAGGGGGGCCTAGTCCTTTCTAGGGGGCTTTGACCGGGTAGAGTTGTATTCTAGGTGGTTTTGACCAGGTCGTAGACGTGGACGTGGAAGTCATCGTCGTATTTGATGTAGTAGACAGAGGGTTTGGCTGGAACCTGGTAGATAACCAGCCCCGTCCTTTTCACGCCCTTATCCGTGACGTACTCCACCTGCTTACCCACAAGGCTCTCTGTCTCCTCGCCTGGCTTCCTGTCTGCAGGCAGTAGGTGTTTATTCTCTGGGAAACAAGAAAATAATAAGATGAGGAAGAAAGAACAGAGAGAATGAAAAAAGAGAATTTGCATATGCTGTCATCTGCCCTTTTACTTCACATACCATAACAAATACTTCTTCCTCATTCAAGTAGCCTGCTCAGAAGCTAAGCTATTTATTTGCCTTTATTTAACCATGTAAGTAATTGAGAACACACTCTCTTTTACAATAACAACCTGAACAGGGAATGAGCATAGGGTATGTATGTACGTGTGTTCCAGTTCTCATGCTCAATTCAAAACTCAAGTCTATTTCACCCAGTAGCCTCACAAGATTTACATCACCTCCTATTTTTTTCATATGCTTTCAGTCACCTGCCTTCCATGTAGCTTCACAACAATTACTTCACCACAGGTGGTCATAGTACTCTCGACGTCACACTCTTCCTATGTCCCTATTCCGACCTCAGTGCTGTACGCAGTAAACTCCAGTACTATGCTTTCTTAAGAAGATAAGATACTGTAGAGCTATACCAATATGAGTGTACCCTTGAAAATCAAAAGGACCACCACCCCCATTACTATGTTAAATGAGGTTTCCCTTTGGTCAGCACTAACATTGCATAATTCCTGAGATTATCATAATAGGCTATTTGAGAGGGAATGAGAATTATCTCTGGCAGTGTCTGAGAATGTTTAATCTTTCATTTGTATAGTCCAGATTTATCAGTGGATCAATTATCTCTCTCCATTTCTGTCTCTCTGTATTGCCCTTCCCTCTTTTTACAGGATTAGGAAATGAGCTGATTCCAACCAAAGAAAAGAAAACAAACACCCCAAAACAAATAAAAGCTCTTACCTGCTTCAGGGAGGATGCGGAGGTCTCCGTCCTTATAGTCGTCCCAGAGCTGGTACATGTAGAGCACAGGGTCCTTCTCATAGGTGATGTAGTACCAGTTGGTCATGACGGGGGCGCGAGAGAGCACCATGCCCCGCCACTCATTCTTCTCACCGTCCTCCTTCTCAAACAGGTGCTCCACAGCCTTCCCCACCAGCTCTGGCGCATCATGGGGGACCTTGATCTTGTTGTTTACTATAGGGGTAAACCACAGGGTTTATAGTGTTGAAAATAACTCAAATAGCAACATGGTTAAGCAGACTGAATGCTGCGCTCACTTTTGGTTTAAAATGAAACCGAWTGTGAGCTTTCGCAAGACCAGGCAGGTTCCACCAGGCAACTAAAATAGTTCCCCAAGTTGGGAAAGGTAGAGGGAATAGCATTGCTTTTTTGTGTACTTTGGGGGGTGACTAGAGGGGGAAACATTAAGACAAGAGGGGGAAACACAAATACTCAATTTCAAAACCACTCCTAAGCACTTGTGTAAATCTGAATGGCATGGATAGCTGTATAGGTCCAATCCTACACAATCCTTCCACATTGACACATATACAGTAGAAGCGAGGTGCTCGGGTTCATAATGGGATTGAGTACAATTATATTGCACAGAGTTGTGGTTTGCTGTACGGAAGAAGAATACAATTATCAATGAGGGGAAATTACACATGATAAGGCAATGGTAGGTCATTAACTTRGGGATAAGGAGAGTAAAGGGAGATATGGGTATACAGGCTTTTCTATACAATTATGCTAATCATTAAGGCCTTGATAAGATTMATCTGTTATGTACATGCTGGCCTGGAGCAAAGACCTGCACACACAGTAGCTCTTGTATTTTGTAGATAGACTGACTGGACTTCCAATTGGTGAACAGCGTTTAGCAAACTGAGACAAAACTTTGAAATCAAAAATGTAAATAGGTTGTTTTAAACTTCCTAAAGTTACATTAATTACTCAGCAGGCTATCTTAACCATATGAGAGAAGTCTGCTACGCTACCGTTAAGGCAGAAAATAACCCGGATGGAGATTCGCTTCGACAAAAACGAGACTGACGGTATAATGAAATAATTGAAGATGCTCAATGCGAAAATTATCACAATGCAAACGACTCTTAAAAAGCAAATAAACAGCAAGGTCGACAGCCTTCGTGACAACATGGAGAAGCTGGTCATAGAAAATCAAAATCTCATAAACTGATTTGGAGCAGAGGGCCAAAAAAATCTGTGAAGATATTGACCTGGATATAGCGCTCCTGAGTTCAAAAATGGGCAGTATCGAGGACAGAAATGTAACACAACAAGAACCCAGCTAAACAGTTCAACCCAGACGTATCTATAATAGTAACCTTACAAGGACACGGCAGAGGGGAGCTGTCACCGAGGGTGCCAGAGTTGGTGGCCACCGAAAGATTGAGAGCAAGAGGCCGGGGACCAGGAGTCGTGAAGGTCGCATTAAAGATAAAGTGGATAGCCTCTGGCTAAAGCATCATCGGTCCACACAGATGGAATCATCGAACTCAACTTCAAAACAGAGATTTCTACATTTCGSGGAATGGGAGGATGATGAAGCAGTTCTTCTGACAGACGCCGGGACTCACAGATCATGTCCAGGAAGGATGAGAACCGTCTGCCCAGTCCGTTAAATGCTTAACAATTGTATTTCATTCACTGGAACGTTAATGGATGGACGACCTCAAATTCTACACTTAGAACAYTACTACTGCAGGCCCTACACCCTGACTATTTATCTGAATGAAAGTCATTTGTCTGGCGGCTCCACTATTGACTTCGATGGTTATTCTTGGTTTGGACACAACCAAAACTTTCATATAAGACCAAGCTTCAGGTGGCTTTTTTTTTAGGAACAAATTGAACAATATAGAGTGAACATTGTGGACAAGTCAATGGGTGGAATAATTGGTGTAAGATTTGAACACTGTGTGTCTAGTTAAATAAAAAAACATTATTTTGCCTTGTTATTTACTATCGGAGGGTTCTACAAGGGGAACTCTCCAGTTGTTGGCGCAGGTGTATTCTCTGGACACTGAAAGTGTTCACACCCCTTGACTTTTTCCAAAGTTTCTTGTGTTTACAGCCTGCATTTAAAATGGATTCAATTGGGATTTTGTGCCACGAGCCTACACACAATACCCTCTTCATWTTTTCAAGCATGGTGGTGGCTGCATCATGTTATGGATGTGTTTGTCATTGGCAAGGACTAGGGAGTTTTTCTTAGGATAAAAAAATAAAACAGAATAGAGCTAAGCACAGGCAAAATCTTAGAGGAAAACCTGGTTCAGTCTGCTTTCCAACAGACACTGGGAGATCAATTCACCTTTCAGCAGGACAATAACCTAAAACACAAGGCCAAATATATACTGGAGGTGCTTACTACGACGACATTGAATGGTCATTAGTGGCCGAGTTACAGTTTTGACTTAAACCAGCTTGAAAATCTATGGCAAGACTTGTTGGTCATTGCTGTCTGGCAATGACCAACAACCAACTTGACTGATCTTGAATAATAAAAAATAATTAAGAAAGGGCAAATATTGTACAATCCAGGTGTGCAAAGCTCTTAGATACTTACCCAGAAAGACTCAACTGTAATCACTGTATTGACTCAGGGGTGTAAATTAGATATTTCATTTTCAGTACATTTGCAAAATGTTTTAAAACATGTTTTCATGTTGTCATTGGGAAGTAGATGGGTGAGAAAAATATATATTTAATACATTTTAAATTCAGCCTGTAACACAAAATGTGGAATAAGTCGAGGGGTATGAATACTTTCTGAAGGTACTGTATATATATATATATATTCGGTGACCTGAACAGTCGTATCTCTGATCTGAAAGACTGTATAATTAACATTGATGTTATTGCACCTAAATTTGCTTTAGACACAGGTTTAAATAGGCATGAGTTCTCAAAAGGATTCCAAATGCTGCATTCTGGATGGTAGATTATCACCACAAAATTATAATTTTGTCAACAAAGTGAAAAGCAGTCGTCGACTATATTATAACACCTCATGACTGTCTGAATTCATGTGTGGAGTTGAATGTGATTACCTCAACTGAGCTTGTGGAAAGTAAAGGTCCTGAGTGTATTGGCCTGATTGGAGATCGTAGTAGACTGCCTGATCCTTCATTGTKGTTTCTGAAATTCATGGTGGGAAACTATACTGGGGAGGAAGGTGATGTAGGCTTATCGAAGTCAAGTGCAAATCAGACCAAAAGAAGGCCTAGAAACCTAGCTGACCATTTTCTTTCATCTGACATGTGCTGTACTGTTCTTATGGACCTGATTGATAACCTGGAAGCTTGCCAGAAARCACCGTATAATATTGATCAGTGGTATGGCCGGATCTGTGATGTACTACATGATGCAACGGAAAAGTGTTTACCTGTTAAAATCAGTATCATCCAAGCCTAAGAGACCTCGGCAAATTGGTAAACCGCTATTGGAATAAAGAGTTAAGTCATTTAGGGTTTGACCAATCAATGAGAAGAGGTTTAAGGGAAGAGTTTAAACAGTGTCAACATATCTTTGACAAACAAGCTAAGTTCTAGAAGAGGAGTAYCAGAAGGGGCCAAGCACTGCATCTTRAACAACTGCAAAGTAACAACCYTCAGCAATTTTGGAATGAAATCAATAAACTGGGTCCGAAAAGAGTTATGAAAATTCCAATGGAAATCATACTGGAATAATTATCAACTTGAACACAAGAAGAATTGTGTATTAGACAACTGGGAGAAGGATTTTGTTAACCTATTTTCAGGCAATAATATACCATCTGTGCTTGATGATTAATTATAAATTATACATGTAACTTAAAGAATGGGTTGGAAATTGAGATGAATAGGGCTGGATACGCCTCAAACGTGCTCCTGAATTGACTTTGGAGGAAGTTAGGAAGGCTGTTGAGAAAGCAGAATAAGAAAAGCAATAGGAATAGCAGAGTTGCCAAATGAAGTCCCGAAGTCTACTAGGTTACTGCAGACTCTATTTTGTCTTTTACTATTGTACCCGGATGATATTGTCCTCATTGCAGAAAGCGAGTTTGATTTGCAATGTACGCAGAACAGTCAATCTCTGGTGTACCAAAATGGAGATGAATGATTAACCAAGATAAAACCCAGATGGTGCACTTAAAAAAAAAAATTGTACTGTAAGAAGTTTTCATATTCTCTTTTGAAGCAATGCCCCTAAAATACACTAGCTCATATAAATACATTGGTTTCCTTTTGATGAATGTATGACCTTTAAAAGAGGGTATAAAGTACGTACTAGATTCTGCAGATAGCATGTTGGGGTCTGTCGTAAGTACACTGAAAGTCTGTAAAGACCTGGGCTATTGTACATATTCACAGCTCTTTAGTTCATGTGTGTCCTATACTGAACTATGCTGCTGGAATCAGGAGTTTTATAGAATTCAAAACAGCTGACTCTATTCAGAATAGAGCCATACAATGTTTTCTGGGAGTGCATAAGTTTGCTCCAAGCCTTGCTATTCAAGGAGACATGGGTTGGAAGCTCTGTGAAATAAGACAGAGGGGTGAAATTATTAGGTTATGGAACCGCCTTATCAATATTCACAGTGGACAGAATAACAAAAATGGATTTCAACTGGGATAAAACACACAACTACCCTTGGACAAAGGAACTCAATGCCATATTTAAGGAAGCTGATCTACAACACTTATTTAGAAACAGGTTAGGATGCAGTATGATCAAACACAAGTTAACCCTTAGAGCTACAATGAAAAATGGTCAACTGACATATGTCTAAACCAAAACTCTGAACTTACAACCAGATCAAAAACAGCTATGATCTATGACCTTATGTCACCGCTCACCTAACCAAAAATCTAAATGTCCTTGTGTGCCCAGTTGAGAACCAGGATACTGCCTCTGGCAATATGAAGTACGTAGGTTCAATGCCATTGATGAAGAAGAGCGACTATGTACTATCTGGGATTTAGGAGGTTGAGAATGAAGTGCACATTTTATTTTATTGTACTTTATATGATGATTTGAGAGCTATACTGAAACAGGAACTATTCTGGATTAAAAAAAAGATTTTTAAGAAAATGGCAATTTACGAGAATTTTTTTTCCCTGGTTGTAAATTGTATCTCCAAAGCTTGGAAGATGCAACACGATAAGCTGTATACTTGAAAGGTTTTCATCAGATACTTTTTTCCTAAATAGCCATTTTCTACATTAAAGTATTTTGCCAGATCAGGACCTAACATAAGGACAACTCAGAGTATGCTGTTCTGTTCTTCTGAAATCAATCAATCAATCAATTTTATTTTATATAGCCCTTCGTACATCAGCTAATATCTCGAAGTGCTGTACAGACACCCATTTAGACTACATTTTCTTCATACCATGTTACTTTAGACCATTCTAAAATAAATCATGGATTTATTGTGAAGGTGTAGGCTAT
Source organism: Salvelinus sp. IW2-2015 (assembly GCF_002910315.2). Classification (NCBI taxonomy): domain Eukaryota; kingdom Metazoa; phylum Chordata; class Actinopteri; order Salmoniformes; family Salmonidae; genus Salvelinus; species Salvelinus sp. IW2-2015. Next base: position 6,374,399 of record NC_036859.1, on the reverse strand, counting down.
ATTACAGGGATTTATGAGACTTTTTATAATATAGATGTTTCAAAGTTCTGCATCAGTGGCTTGTAGACTACGTCTGGAAGCCAGGAGAGGCTAAATGTGTTTATGTTCATTAACGGTCAATTACCGTGAGACCGGCAGTTATTTGCTTGACAATCACCGGCTGACTAAATCTCGTGACCGCCATAGCCCTACTCATGATCAACCTGGTTAAATAAAAGCGTCAACATACTCAAATAGCAGGCCAACCCACCGACTTTCTCTGTTAAAATCTGGAGGTTGAACACTCGCTCATCCTTGAACAGCTCGATGCCATAGACGCAGTCGAATCCGTCGTATTTGACCATGTAGAGGGAGGTGTTGACGGTGAGGCGCTCCAGCACTGTGCCTTTCCACTTGGTCAGGTTGCCCTTCTCCCTCCAATTGTGCTCAATCCGCAGGCCCAGCAGGTTGTTAGCGTCTGGGGTCGACGACAGAGACGAACCTGAACTCTCACTCAGCTCACCGCTGCTACGTTTTCTGAGGGGAAGGGAGAGAAGAATATAGGCTCTTCATCTATGTCTGTAATGTCTTTTTCGTTATGTGTCGGACCCCAGTAAGACTAGCTGTCGCCATTGGTGTCGGCTAATGGGGATCCTAATAAATAAAAAAAATAGAATCTGTAGCTAGAGGACTTCTGCTCTCTCCAGGAGTAGCTAAGTATCAGTTTTTGTCTTAATCAGTTGTTGCCCTGTCTTTTRTTGGCTAGTGCCATTACTTTTTTTTCATACTAGCACTTTGCTGATAACTATATTGAGGTAAAACTTACTATGATTGTGATATGTGGTTGTCTCACTTAGCTATCTTTACACTAACTGTAAGTCACTATGGATAAGAGCGTCTGCTAAATGCTAAATGACAAATGTAAAATAAGTTCAACCCACTGGGCACATACGTCAATTCACAGTCTATTCCACGTTGGTTGAACGTAATTTTGTTGAAATGACGTGGAAACAACGTTAATTCAACCATCGTATGCCCAATGGGCAAGTTCGGGTTCAAGCAAACCAGGAAACACACAAAACAGTACTAGAATATCAGTGAAATAACCAACAGGTGATTCAACCTACCTGCCCCTTTTCTTGGACATGTTTCCATAAATTCACACAATCCTGTGGGTAGAGGGCAAAGAGTGTATTTTACAACACAAAAACRTTTAATAATCTCAATCTTGAGAAAGTAACTTGATACAATGGTATTGTGTGCTGGATTATGAGTTTATATTTTACTAGGTTACATGGATAACACATGGACAGTGTCTTGAGGAGCAGAAAGACCTATATTCAAGTTACAAAGGAAGAAGGCACACATATTTACCTGGGATTCTGGACACTCATAACAATGTTGCCTAAATTACAGTGTTATCATATCGCATAATTATGGTTACGTAAATTATGCTATCCCCTACAACCAACAAATCCACACCCACCAATGTAGTCTACAAGTATTCCTACAGGATTGGTTATTTTACCCATGTAGCCTAGTAGTTTCCCGCGAGTAGACCACAGGCTTTGTTACATTGTAGCCATACCGGATGTCAACAAACAACAATGTCGCCCTCCCTCTCGCTGCATAACCTCTTTCAACTTCTGCCAGTGCAATTCCCTATACAATCATGTCGCGTCTCTAGTGTCATTTCGCTGCGACCAAGTTTCGTAAAATTGTAGCAATTWGATTTTTCTGGACTAGACAAGATATATTCCTGGCGACAGACATAGTCAAGTTGAAGCCATCCTGTAAGCAGAGGTGTAGCCTTTCACATTCGTAATTTTTGTTCAGATATTGACAATTGTTTTTCAAAGGCGCGCGTGCCTATTTTGCGACATCAACGYCGATGTAACAATGAACGTCATGTAATCATGTATAGGCTACAGTGAGGTTGTTTTGTGACATAAAACTGACCTCTGGTCTACAGTAAAACGACCAATGCGGTATTCACATTTGCATTACAATAGCGCACGCAACAGGCGAAATTGACGCACTGGAGGGCTTGAATTACAGTAGGCCTATAATCTAGTGTAGTAAAACGATTATTAAAGTAGAATGAATATTTAGACAGAGTTACCTGGGCACTATTTTCATATCTACTTCCCTCTGCTGAGCAGAATCCACCTCATGAAAGCTACAAGGAAATAGTCTTACTACGGAAACTACAACTACCAAGATAGGTCTATGCCTAAACGAACTGTTCATTAAATCAGTGTACTTCTCAAAGGACGCTGGGAGTTGGTGTCCATTACGTCACTCACCACAAAGCCATGGAAAGTGATTGGGTGCTGTATCTCACAAAGGAGCGGACATGTTTTAATTTAGCATAAATCTACAGTGTGGCTTTGGCAAGCCTTTAAAGATTCCGTGTGTATCTATTTTGCCTATCTGTTAGTAAACTTTGCGGCCAATAGGCTACGTAGTTTGAACTAACCTACATTTCCCACCATGCAATAAATTTTGTGGATTGTCTTTCCCAATATTCGTTATCTCTCTCTCTGCCTCTCGCAATCCGTACTGTACATAAACAACTAGAGCTACAGAGCAGACTGTGATCAGAAAAGACAGCTACCTGACACAGGACCATCTGTAAATCATTTGGCAAGCCTTTAAAGATTCCGTGTGTATCTATTTTGCCTATCTGTTAGTAAACTTTGCGGCCAATAGCTACGTAGTTTGAACTAACCTACATTTCCCACCATGCATAAATTTTGTGGATTGTCTTTCCCAATATTCGTTATCTCTCTCTGCCTCTTCGCAATCCGTACTGTACATAAACAACTAGAGCTACAAGCGAGACTGGTGATCAGAAAAGACAGCTACCTGACACAGGACCTTGTAAATCAATGGATGTGATCCTCATGTCCAAAAGGAGGCTCCTAAAATATAAATGTACGTATACAATTCTCATACTTGAGTAAAAGTAAAGATACCTTAATAGAAAATGACTCAAGTAAACGTGAACGTACCCAGTATAATACTACTTGAGTAAAAGTCTAAAAGATACTTAAATATAGTTAAGTATCAAAAGTAAATGTAATTGCTAAAATATCCACCAGAACCCCCAGATCAGTGGAAATAGGGATGACCAAGGGTGTTCTCTTGATAAGGTGTGAATAAGACAATTATCCTGTCCTGCTAAGCATTCAAAATGTAACGAGTACTTTTGGGTGTCGGAAAATGTAGCAGTAAAAAGTACATTATTTTCTTAAGGAATGTAGTGGTGTAAAAGTTGTCAAAAATATAAATAGTCAAGTAAAGTACAGATACCCCAGAAAACACTTAAGTACTTTACACCACTGTTGGCTGGCAGCATTATTTATTGTGTTTTATTTAACTCAGAACTTTGTCTCCCATCTCAGTATTTTAGAACAGATAATATGCATACAGTGTTACTATTCATTTTATAATTGAGCTTATTAATTAAAACCATGCTAAATGTAGGCTACGTACAATTTTCCCTCTGTCAGGTATCTCTCAAAATGTCAAGGAGGCTAAACAAGTAAATAAATGTTACATTACAGTAACAAAGATTATGTAATAGGGATCATAATTTCCACATCTCTCCGTTTTCCTTGGTCTCCTCCAGTGGCAAATCATGGCAGGAGAGAGTCTAATCATGTGGAGGGTGGAGGATCATAAACCACGTCCAGTCCAAGTCCTGTGACGGATCTAACAAATCCTGCCGTGTCAAATAAATGACATAAGAAAAATACTCTGTACTGTTAGCTGCTAAGGAGCCGGATAAACCATTACATCTGATCAAATTTGGCCTACTCAACAAACTCCTCGAAGATACTGTTAAGTTTGTTTTTACCACTAGATGTCAGACACAGTCTATGTCACAGCAGACCATTCATAATGATCAAATCAAATCAAAGTTTATTTGTCAAGTGTGCCGAATACCTTACAGTGAAATGCTTACTTACAGGCTCTAAACCAATAGTGAAAAAATGTATTAGGTGAACAACGGGTAAGTAAAGAAATAAAACACAGTAAAAGACAGGCTATATACATTAGCGAGGCTATAAAAGTAGCGAGGCTACATACAGACACCGGTTAATCAGGCTGATTGAGGTAGAATGCGGGAGCACTGGTTGGTCGGCCCAATTGAGGTAGTATGTACATGAATGTATAGTTAAAGTGACTGGGTTGAACAGACTTTCATGGATTAACTGTACAAAGCAAATGATTGAGTGTTTCAGAGGGCTTCTCTGACAACCTATCCTCTATTAGAGCTCTGAGTACATTTCTTAGTTCCGCAGTGGCATGTGTGTGCGTCAGACTTCTTAATCAACCTCACCTTTAGTGTTGCAACTCTTCAGTCAGAAATCACCGGACCATTGATTTAAAGTTGACAAAAATCATTTGTCTCACTTAGCGACACACAAGCCTTTGAATAGACTTTGTGAATCATTTCTTTAACCACTCCCCTAGGGCATTTTATCAACCATCTTCTGTCCTAGATGAGGAACTTCGGAAGAGTTAACTTCAACTAGCTAACTTGAAGATAGCTAGTTGTTTTTTAATTGTTTAAATTTAACCAGGTAAGCTAGTTGAGAACAAGTTCTCATTTACAACTGCGACCTGGCCAAGATAAAGCAAGGCAGTGTGACAAATGTTGAAAAATGTAAAACTATTATTCGGCCATTAATTTCGGTGCGGTCTCGCTTTAGCGCACGCTGTATGTCGTAGTAATGTTAATTTTAAAAATCTAAACAAGCGGTTGCATTAAGAACTAATGTATCTTTCATTTGCTGTCCATCTGTATTTTTTAGTCAAGTTTATGAAAGTTATTGATTAGATTAGGTGCCTCTCCCAAGATTTCTCCCGACATTTTGTTGGCAGCTTGGCTACTAATCTCATTGTATAACCACGATTTGTGCCGCTAAATATGCACATTTTCGAACAAACAATATATGTATTGTGTAATATGATGTTATAGGACTGTCATCTGAAGAAGTTTGAGAAGGTTAGTGAAAAAATTAATATATTTTGCTGGTTTATTCGTTATCGCTACTGTTGGCTTGAATCAATGCTGTTGTGTGGTTGGCTATTGTAGTAAGCTAATATAATGCTAAATTGTGTTTTCGCTGTAAAACACTTAAAGAATCTGAAATATTGGCTGGATTCACAAGATCTTTGTCTTTCATTTGCTGTACGCTGTGTATTTTTCATAAATGTTTTATGATGAGTATTTAGGTAATTCACGTTGCTCTCTGTAGTTATTCTAGTTGCTTTGGTGAGAGTTGTGATGGTGGCTGCAATGTAAAACTATGATTATTACCTGAAATATGCACATTTTTTCGAACAAAACATATGCTATATAATAAATAGTTATCAGACTGTCATCTGATGAAGTTGTTTCTTGGTTAGTGACTATTTATATCTTTATTTGGTCGAATTTGTGATAGCTACCTATGCAGGAAAAAAATGGTGGGAAAAAAAAGTTGTGTCTATTGCTATGGTGGTTAGCTAATAGAAATACATATTGTGTCTTCCCTGTAAAACATTTTAAAAAATCAGAAATGATGGCTGGATTCACAAGATGTGTATCTTTCATTTGGTGTCTTGGACTTGTGATTTCATGAACATTTATTATAATGATATCCCTGTGGCTTTAGGCTAGGCTATGCTAGTCAGCTTTTTTGATGGGGGGATCCCGGATCCGGGTTTGTGACTCGTTAGAGGTTTTAACCTCCACATCACCCGAGGAACAGAGGAGGAGTAGGATGAGGGTACGGCTAAAGGCTATCAAAACTGGTTGTCTAGTGCATTGGGGACAGAGAGTAAAAGGAGCAGATATCTGGGTGTGGTAGAATAGATTCAGGGCATAATATACAGACAGGGGTATGGTGGGGTGCGGGTACAGTGGAGGTAAGCCCAGGCACCCGTATGATGATAAGAGAGGTTGCATCTCTGGACGGGATAGTTATGCTGGGTGAGGTCACTGCATGTGTGGGAGGTGGGACAAAGGAGGTATCTGAGGCATGTTGAGTGGGACTAGGGGCTCCGCAGTAAACTAAAACAATGATAACTATCCTAAACAACAGTGTACAAGGCATATTGACATTTGAGAGAGACATAAAGTGAGTCAWAAAGCAATCACAGGTGTTGATTGGGAGAGCTAGCTAAGACAACAATGGGTAAGACAACAACAGCCAATCAGCTAAGACAACAACAACAGGTAAAATGGCGATGAATGGGCAGAGAGGGTCGGTTAACTACAGACAGGGCCTGAGTTCGAGGCTGGGGCCGACAGATAAACAAAAAAATTAACTAAATGGAGTACTGTGATTAATGAACAGTCCAGCAGGCATCAGCTATGTAGCCAAGTGATCATAGGGTCCAGTGAACAGCAATAGATGAAACAGGGAAGTCGCGGGGTTGTCGTTACTATGCTAGCAAGCGGGAGACACGGCATTTAAAGTTAGCAGGCCGGGGTAAGTAGAAGCTTCTGCTTCGACGTTGAGGGCACAGCGGGTGGAGTTACGTCGGCGGACCAGTCGTGGTGGTACGGCGGGGCGCCGTGTCGACATAGGGTCCGGGCCAGATGGCGAAAGAGGTATTATAGTTGTAGTAATTTCGTCTTGCTAGCCGGGAGATGTGCCTGGCTTGCGGCTAACTGGTGCTTGCTTCTGGGCAGGGGCGTTAGCCACTATAGCCCTCGGTAGCAGCTAGCTAGCAGCGAAGATCCGATGCAAAGGTCCAGAGCTTACGGCAAGGATCCGGTGGAGTAGTGGATTCTAGCCGTGTTGGAGGTAGAGTCCGGGAGGCATCAGCTGAGTAGCCGAGTGATCACAGAGTAGGCCGGGAGGTGGGCCTGGCTCAGGGCTAGCTTCGGGGCTGGGTCACTCGGTGGCAGCTAGCTAGCTGGGATGATCAGGAGTAATGGTCCAGGGTTTACGGCAGGAATTCGGCGTTGTAGTGGAGAAAACAGTCCGATACTGGCAGGCTGGCAAGTATTATCCAGGCTAAAAAAAAYGKCTGGTGTCTGTGCAGAAGGTAAAGGCCGCTAGCAGTGGCTAACAATGACTAAATAGCTAGTAACTAATTAGCTGTTTAGCTCCTGATGGCTAGCTTCTGCCGGAGGTTCTGGCTAGGTCTAAAAAATAGCGGATCCGTGTCACATTGGGTGAGACGGGTTACTGGAAGGTATATTTAATTTAAAAATGGAAAAGAGATTGAAAATAACTTGAAATATATACAAAAAAAGACGAAAAATACAAAAAGTAAACGAGAGGACGACAAACCACGTCTGCACTGCTACGCCATCTTGTTGTACCCTAGCATACTAGAGCTTGCAGACACTTAAACTGTGTGGTATTAATGAGTACAAGGAAGCACTGATTTGTTGATGTGTAAATACAACAGTTTAAAGTGGCCTCTTCTTTTTGTTCCCTTCATCTGTACTGGTCTGAGAACACAGGCTAGGGGAATGCAACGTACATTGATATATTTGCGAGGAATGTGGTTTGGCTTGTCAGTGCACACACACACAAGAAGACCAGGTGAGGAAAATGCACTTTCGACTATTGAGATGCACCCAGATGTGTCATTCTGCTGTCAGTCTTATCCCATCTCTCTCCCATAATCCAGCGTAATATATACCCTGTGCCCTGTCACAATACTTTTGCAATGCATCCTTCTTTCTTTCCTCCCTTTCTTGAGGTAATCCCTGTTCTAACATGAATGATCTAAGCTCCCTCGCACAAAGCTCTCGCTTTCACCTCCCTTTCGTGTTGRATAAGTGATTACTCCAAAGGAGGGGAAGAAGGAAAGATTCATTTGAACAGTATTTGAAAAGGGCCATGGACTGCTCTCTCTCTCTCTGTGTGGTGTGGATGCCAGTGTGCCTCAGCCTTGGCTAACTCAGCAAGACTGGATCTGGCCAGAGAAGTCTGTGGGTTTGGATAAAGCTGAGATGGTATACAATCCTMCCCCTCAGCCATTCATCATCATGGACACAGGACACTGAACAACAGAGGTGATTGTTGTTGTATGAGGATCATCCTGGCCTGACGAGAGGAACTAAAAGCCTGGTACACAAGGATATAGGATTTTGGTAAAACATTTTACTTGAGCCCTTTGTCATAAGGCCTACATGCTTATAATGATGGCGTCATGAATAGTCATGCGTTATKACAACATATGTCATCTTATGTCAACTGTCATGAGTCATGACAGCTTAGGAAATATGTCATGACATTATAATGGAACTGCCATGTACGCCTCATGAAAGAGTAGGCCTAAAGTGCATTTTCTGATGTCAGAWACTGAAACTCTGTCTATCAACCAAACACCTAACACAATGAGTAAAGTGCTACCACAATGTCTTCAGTTCTATACAGTGCAGATGTTTAGTCAGTGTGTGTGGGGGTGAGTCATAAAGTTATTATGTTAAACTGACAGAATGTGTCCTCTGTGACTGTGTACATAGCATTCCTGCTGCCCAAGGTTGCCTGTCCACGTTCCTGGCAGAACGAGAGCAGAGCAGAAAGCATTAGTCCATTACGCTGCTATGTTGTTTCACCAAATAGCTGAACGTTTTTAGAGATGAGAGAGTTTAATAGTCACATGTACACCTTTGCATATGTAATTACAGGGGTACAGTGAAGTTCTTGAGCTCCAACAATACAGGCMCCATTTAAATAAAAGAAGACCGGGGGAGCAGCAGAGAGTACATGGGGTGTAGGTAGCTGACAAGTGGTGGCTATTCAGCATGATAAATGTCCATTGAGGTGGGGACAGGGTAAAAATGTCCATTGAGGTGGCGGGGGATGGAGCTATTGGCCAGTCTTRCAGTTTTTACCATGATGCTCCTATACTGAGTGATGGAAACKGGTGAACAAGCAATGGGTCGGGTGTCTGGKRTCCCTGATTATCTTCTTGGCCTTCCTGCAACACCTGGTGCGTTCGGCTGAGCGTACAACCCTCTGTAGSGCCTTGTAGTTCACGGCGGTGGAGTTGCCGTACCAGCCTGTGATGCAGCCCGACAGTATGCTCTCGATGGTGCTCATGTAGAACACTGTGATGGCCCTCGGAGACAGGCCACATTTTTTCAGCATCCTGAGGTTGAAGAGTCGCTGTCATGCCTTCTTCACCACAGTGTCCGTGTGGTTTGACCATTTCAGCCCCTCAGAGATGTGTACGCATTGACCGTCTCCACGGTTGATGAGGATGGGGGCGTGCCCAGCCTGGTTCCTCCTGAAGTCCACAATCAGCTCCTTTGTTTTTCTGGCATTTAAGGGAGAGGTTGTTTACCCGGCACCACACCGTCAGAGTGCCTACCTCCTCCCTGTAGACCGTCACATAATTTGTTGTAAACCAGGTCTACTACTGTGGTGTTGTCAGCGAACTTGATGATGGAGTTGGAACTGTGTGAGGCCACACAGTCGTGGGTATACAGGGAGTACAGGAGGGGACTGAGGACGCACCCTTGTGGGCCCCCGTGTTGAGAATCAGTGCCGAGGAGGTAATGTTGTCTACCTTCACCACCTGAGGGTGGCCCGTCAGGAAGTCCAAGACCCAGTTGCATAGGGAGTTCAGTCCCAGGGCTGTGAGCTTTGTGGTGTGCTTAGAGGGCACTATGGCATTGAAGTTGTCATGACTAATGGGATAACTGATTCATATTTGTAAGAGTGAAGCAGAATGATGACGGTGCTATTCTGACTTTTTCCTGCTTTTCATTTTCCACACAAAGTCAGTGCTTTGCAAAATATTTTCTTGGGAGGGAAATGAGAGTTCAATAAAATATGACYTTATTATATTTTACAGTTAATTTGGTCCATTACATAAGAGTAAGGATGAATCTTATAACTGAAAATAGTACTGAAAATAGTACTCATAATATTCACTCTTAATCCAATGGTAATCCAAAGGGGGATCTAGGACCCAGTGGCAGGTCATGGCTGGATCACTCACGTCACTAACCTACAAAGTTTGGGAACCACTGCTTACAAACACGTAGCTTAGCCCAATCCTAAAAAGTCTGGAGAGAAATTAGCCTTGGAGCCTTGTCTCCATCACACCACACACACACACACGCACACACACACACACACACACACATACCAGTGGAGGCTCTTCAGTGGAAGAAGGGGAGGACCATCCTACTCATGGAATTTCACACAAAAGTGAAAACGTTTATAGTCTTTCTAGATAAAACTACACTAAATATATTCACGTCACCAAATAACGGATTAAAACACACTTTTTTTGCAATGAAGTTCTACAGTAGCCTCAGCAGCACCCTCTAGGGTAGCACCACTGTGTAGCTGGAGAACAGCTATTTTCATTCATCCTCTGGGTACATTGACTTTAATACAAAACCTAGGAGGCTCATGGTTCTTACCCCCTTCCATAGACTTACACAGTAGTTATGATGACTTCTGGAGGACATCCTCCAACCTATCAGAGCTCTTGTAGTATGAACTGAAACTTTGTCCATCCAATCAAAGGATCAGAGAATGAATCTAGTACTGAAAGCATAAGCTACAGCGAGCTAACACTGCAGTGCATAAAGTGTAGTGAGTAGTTGACTCAAAGAGACAGAAAGACATTTGTTGAGCTGCCTATATTTTTTCTTTTTAATTTAACTTTCGTTGACTTAGCTAATGCAGCTCATTTAGCCTACTCAACAACCTGACAAACAATAGCATTCTCAAACAGAGAATGCTATATATGTTAGCTAGTTGGCTAAGGCTAACCAACACTGCAAATCTTCCAAGTCAAGGTAAGCTTTCAGTTTTATRAAAGTATTGCCACCGGGGCCTGCCGGTGTAACTGCTAAACTATTTGCTGTACACTGTACTGCGTGATTGTACACATGGATTGGATTGTGGGTTTACTAATGCATTAGTTCTAGTTTCTTGAGTATAACGTTAATATGGTGACAACAATGTAGGCTGTGTAGCGGTTATGGTATGAAGGTTTGTCTTGAAGAGGTTTTTGTGCCTGGTCACAGACAGCTGTTATGTTTTTCTCTGAAGTCCACATTCAAAGGGAAAAGGTGAGAGGAGGAGTGTAGCTTTTTTTTATACAAAAAGCAAAGTGATGATGCTGTGTGTGGCTGCTATGAAAACGAACTATGTTTGCCTGTGATCAGGGGTGTATTCATTCCAGCGATTCTGTTACAAAATGTTATCAGAAGCGAACGGAATGAAGCAGGGAGGGACGTACCTGAATTTGTCCAATATAAAATGTAGTTTTAACGGTTTGGACTAATGATTACACCCCAGATCAGCTAGATGCAGGCAAGAGTGTGCAAGGCAGTATTGAATGTGTCACTGTCTGTCACCTTGATTACTTCAATTTGTCTCTCGACCTGTGCACCTACGTTATAAACTTTCCTTTGTAGTCTAGGTTGTAGCAACCTCATGATGGGTATAGGGCATATTTGAGTATCATGTAGTAGACTAAACATATTGATGTTGCATTGATCTGGTTGAATGGAAGATGAATGACAATCATCCAATATGCTGTAATGGAAATAAGGCCCCCCAAAAATGTGTCCTCATTAATCTTAATCGGCACCGACCACCACTGACACACACGCGCACACACACACACACACACACACCAATAAATGTTTTTCTAAGTAAATAACGTGTGTCTTTTGCAGCCGTGATAATGGAGGATAGGAACAGACTGCAGCTCGACCTCAACTCTCCTCCTCCTCCCTTCCCAGCACTTAGCTCTTCATAAGCCTCATAAAAACACCTCTGTGACAAGCAGTCTCAGACCTCCCTGAATGAGACATGAGTCCCCCTAAATGGGGGGAGGGGGCATCTCTAAATAGCCAGCTAACTATCTGCTGCTGTCTCTGCTTCTAAGAGGTTCCTCCAGCAGTGTTATTCAAGGAGGGATCCCGTGGAGGCGTTCTTCCCAGGGGCATGCTGCGAATCTCGGCTCCAAAAATAGAGTACTCCCTCCATCTCACATCTCCAGATATCTGTCCAGGCAGATTGCTCAAGATTGACTTCGAAATTGGACATCTGTGCATGTCCTGAGGATGACAAGAAATACCTTAAAAAAACTGAAACTGAACTAAAGCCCAGGAGCTGAGGGGGTATCGTGGCTCGATCACAAATGAAAAAATAATTGATTGAGCGTCACATCATATTTCCATTTGTAGATCATCAAGTGTGTGTGTTTGTCTAAGATATTACCCCACGTTTATGTTATGCTGATAACAGGTGTGCCAAAGAAAAATGCAGAACATCTAGCAGAGAATACTGCTCTGTTTTAGCTGATAATGGCAGCATGTCCATATGGAGGAAAACCCTGACTGTAAGACTGTCATAGATGACTTGACGTTCTACAATGACTAATGCAGAATCACGAGCCCATATCTCTATGGACTTGTGTGGTTCTCACCATGGTTCACTGTTGATCCAAATAAAGCATTTGTGTGTGCGTGCCTTTGTACATGCTTGAGGTTTGTGGTATATAACATTCTACAATATAACATTACGCCATTTGAGAGTATAGGGCTAAAATCTGAATGTTTTCAATGGGCGTGAATCACATCTCACCTCCCTGTTCCCCTGCAAATTTAAAGGAGAGCATCTGGTGTATTCTTTTCTCAGGAGAGCTTTCTGTAAGAACCCCAAAACCATCTTGTGTTTGAGAGCACAATACATTTCAGCAGGGTCAGGAAGAGTTCAGTGCTCACTGTACTCGGGGATGGGTGTACACATGGGACCGACTTGGTTTGAACCTTGGTCTCCTGCACCCTAAGTGTTTTTATTGATTTATTTTACCTTTATTTATATAGGTAWATCAATTAAGAACAGATCCTGATTAGCAATTTGCAATGGTTATCTTTGTTAGCCCACTTGATCTTTGTTAGCTAAAGCACAAGTATTACCTCGGGAGCTAACACAAGTCTTAAGGTCTCAAACACACACAATGAAGCAAAATTAGCAATCATTCCAACTGACCTTCAGTCCACAAAACAGAAAGTTGACTTTAGAAAACGATCCCCGCAGAGAGTTCTGTACAAATATTACATTTTCTCCAGTAAATGAAACTGTTTAGCCCACGGACAACCTTGATTATACACTCAGTGGCCAGTTTATTAGGTACACCACTGTCACGGACCTCCCCTCGGTACTGTTGCTCATTCCGTGCACCAGTTCCGGAGGTCTACGTCACCGGCGTCTAGTCATCACTGAAATGTTTCATTATGCACACCTGGTTCCCATTTCCCCTGATTAGGAATTGTATAATTGTGCCCTTTGTTCACCATTGTCTTGTTTGGTTATTGTTCCCAAGTCCGTTTGTCAYGCCCTGACCTTAGAGATCCTTTTTTWTTCTCTAATTTGGTTAGGTCAGGGTGTGTCTAGGGTGGGTAGTTTAGTTTTTTTATTTCTATGTTAGCCTGGTATGGTTCCCAATCAGAGGCAGCTGTCTATCGTTGTCTCTGATTGAGGATCATATTTAGGCAGCCTTTTCCCACTGGGTTTTTGTGTGATCTTGTCAATGTCTAGTTGCCTGCGAGCACTACATTAGTTTCACGGTTTGTTTTTCTGTGAGTTTCATCCAATAAACATGTGGAACTCTATGCATGCTGCGCCTTGGTCCATTAATTCAACCAACGATCGTGACAATGTTGGTCTTGTGAGTACCTGTGCTTTGTTGTTTCGGCTTTTGTGCTGCGTGTAGTGTTTATTACGGGTCTCGTCCTGTGTAGTGTTTAGTACGGGTCTCGTCCCGTGTATTTATTTGAGGTTTAACCTCGCTCTTTTGTTTGGGTTACATTCTTGTGTTTTTGAATACGTGTTTGTTTTGGGCTTCGTCCCTGTGCCTTTTCACGGCATGTTGTGTTTTTGGGTGGAGTATTAAAACCCCCCTATTACGTACTCTTGCGCCTGCCTCCAATCATTTATACAACGTGAATACCACCCCTTTCACGTAAATGGTTCGCTCCTATKGCCGGCCTCCTGGGCTTTTCACGCACGACAGTGAGTACGGTTACATGCACACAATCATGCGATTTATTGTGGATGATCAAATTAATATAATAGCTCGATTAAAACATTTACGTGCTTTGCAAGAAGAAAGATTTCCCTAATAATCCTGTTCACATGGACACATCTGAACTCAGGCTACCTGAAGCCACACTTATAAATGCAGGAAATCGGCAATCAAAATAAACGTTCTAGCACAGCGATCATGTTATTTTTGGTAAGCATTTTTGATGCTGAGTTAGGACATATGAAGTTTGTATGTGAAAGCGACTTCTAAGACATATTATTCTGAACTCACTTCACTCGTCTAAAGAGGGAGGATCGTTCGGCTGGTGCTAGCACATGGAATACACCGCTTGAACGCCGGTTAAGGTTTCTACGTGCTGTATCCCATTTTCCTGGCAGACGTGCTGTGGGCTACAATCAGATCGTATTGTTAAAGTTAAACCATGACGACTGAAAATAGTCTCCGGACTATCAATCACCTTTTTCTGCGGTAGTGAATTGCATGATATCATATTCATAATATCTGCTGTGGTAGTCTACAACTACTAGTACTGAGTGTCCTGTTGGTAGTGGACCCAATAGGTCAGTGGCGACGTCCTGCAACTGCCCATCAGGTAGCGCTGTGGGTCTCAGCGGTTCTGGCACGTCTGATCGGGCTACAATCTGGCGACCGTGGCATGACTCGACGTGTCTCTCTGCAGCCTTGTCCATGCCCAGCCACCATACCTTACTCCTGAGGTGTTGTTTTATGCACACTATGCCCAAATGTCTCTTGTGAGCTAAGGCTATAGCGCTCGCGTGAAGTGCACGTGGCATAACAATGCGTGTTCCCCTTTGGACTAATTGTTCAATTACACACAGCTCATTTGCTATAGGTGCATATGCCTGGCATGTCTCATAACACCCGCTCTGAATAGCACTTCATCTGTAGCTGATGCTTCTTCCACTTCCCTTGTGGTCATTGCATTTGGCGTTCATGTTCACTGCCACAAATCTCACATACTCCTCTGCTCCATGTGTGCGTGGGTCTTTCACTGCAGTCTCTCCAATTAGACATGACAGAGGGTCGGCGATGTTGTTTTTCTCTGCTATGTGGAAAACACGGAAGTCATAGAGTTGGCGTATCAGCACCCACCGTTTGATGCGAGAGCATGGCTTTGAGCGAGGGCTGTAAAATAGCCTCCAACGCCTTATGATCAGTCTCTAGATCAAATTCCCTGCCGTGTACATACCTTTCACAAGCCCAAACCAATGCTAGGGTCTCACGCTCAGTTTGTGAATATCTGCGTTTACACTCTGACAGACTCCTGCTCACATAACAGACTAGAACCATTTTTCCTTGTTGTTCTTGCATGAGCACAGCTCCTAGGCCCACTGGTCCTGCGTCTGCTATTGCTTTTGTGGCAGTGTCTTTGTCAAAGTACACAAGTGTCATGGCGTCAGACGGTTTCTCTTTTAATGTCTGAAATGTATTCTTCTGTTCTGGTCCGAAGGGGAATGTTGTGTTCTTCTTGGTTAAATTCCGCAGAGGCTCTGAGAGTGTAGAGAACCGGGGAATTAACCTACTGCTGTAGCCCGCTAAGCCTAGAAAGCTACAAACCTCTACAGTCTCAGGATCCCTGGCCTCGACCACTGCTCTCACTCTTTCAGCTGTGGGCACAATGCCCTCTGTTAGAGTAGCATGCCCATGTTGAACTGACATTTCTCTGAGTTGAGTGTTAGCCCATAGTTCTCCAGCCTTTTGAGGACAGCATGTAGCCACTGGTCAAGGATCTCCTTGTCCGGAGTGTGGACGATGATGTCATCCGATATGTTCTCCACCCCCTCGATGCCTGCCAGTGCTCTTGCGACTTCGTGTTGATACTCCTCGCTCGCCAATGACACTCCAAATATGAATCTCTTACATCTGTATATCCCATTATGCACTGCAAACGTTGTTATGCCTCCCGACTCTGGTGTTCCAATTGATGATAGCCCCATTTAGATCCAGTTTACTGAACATGACAGACCCATTCATTCCTTGCCTACTGTGGGGATTGGGTACCTGCCACATATGATTCCTGTGTTCGCTTGTCTCATGTCTAGACACTTATGTCTTATGTCGCCATCCAGTTTTGGCACTACCACTACCGGATTCACCCATGGTGTGGCATCATCCACTCTCAATTAAGTCTATGTTTTGTAGTTCCTCTTTTTCTCCACAGTTTCTCTCAGGTAGAAGGGTACACGCCTGTGCTACTGGTGTCACGTTTTAATCAACATGTAGGTTGATCTGCTTTGTGTTTAGCTTACCCACCCTTTCAAACAACTTGGGGTATTGCTGTTTTATCTGCGTTTTTACATCTGTCACTGCTAATGCCAACACTCCCTTTTAGCACACCCAATGTGAAGGCAGTCTCTTTACCTAGCAATGGCTCTTCCCGTCCACATACCACAGTGAACTCAGCCTGTGTGCTGCGCTTGCCTGTCTTTATTTGGCATGTGAAAACCCCTTTTACTGGTAATGGCTCGTTTGATGAGTATGCATGTAGCTTTTTATCAGTCAGTGACGAACGGCACCTGATTTCCTTGGCTTTTAACATTTCCCATGTGCTCTCATCTACTATGTTACGCGTGGTTCCAGAATCAATTAACAATAATAAATTGAACCTTCCCACTGAGAAGGTGATCCTGTCTGAGTTAGTTCTCATTTACCACAAATGCATAGTCTTGGTTTTGTCCCTCTGAATCAACATATTTCACAGTCTGTAACCTTTGGTCTTGCACATTTTTGCAAAATGGACCTGCTGCACAAGCAGGGTCCTTTGCAAAATGATCTGCATGTCCACAGCAGTAGCACACCTTCTCTGATTAGTCTTTTAATTTTGCATTCTTACTCTGCTTCTTTTTGTGACATTTCCCCTCCTTTTTGAAAGCACAGTTTCCTTATTCTTAGCATCTATGCTCACATGCGTGGTGGACATTTGCACTTCAATTCTTTCACATTGTGCGGCTAGCTCGAGTGACTGCACCAATGTTAGCCCAGGGCCCTCCAATAGTTTTTGGTGCACATTTTTCATATTACACTTGCTCAGTGTGGCATCTCTAATCTGATTGTCCTTATCTCTAGCAAAGTCAGTCTTTAGCTGCTTGTTTAAGATGAGTAACAAAATCCTGAACCGTCTCACCAGTTTTCTGTGTCAGTTGATAAAATGTCTGTCACACGAATGCTGTGTTCACTTGTGGCACAAAGTATGCATTTAACGCAGCCACAGCCCTGACGTAGTCCGTTGGTTCTCCAGTGTCTGCGAGTGTGGAGAAAATGTCCTGCACCTCTGTCCCAGCATGATGTAGAAGCAAAGGTCTCCATTGTTTTGTAACTGCATCAACGTCACCGGATAGTATTAATCCTTTACCATCCACAAACAACTCAAACGCCATCAACAACCTGGTCCAGTGTGGAACTAGCGTAGCAGACTCACTGTAGCATTCAAACTTTGGCATGGTGCTTTCCATCTTGACAAAACGAATTCTCTATCATTTTCAAATGTTATCCTCGTCGCCATTGTTCAATTCCATACTTACAATTTGTGCTAAGTTAGGATATTATACTGAATTGAATCAACCAGACTCAGAGGTAAACTTCAACATGTCTTTACTCCATCACTGTCGGTGTAACAAGAACCAGAATTCCTTTACTGACGTGGTGACGTCATATATCAGGTCATCAAAACACAACACTAATAAACTGCCGACTGAGTGTAGAGTTCCAAGCCATGCCCTTAACACAGTTGAAGTTGGAAGGTTACATACACTTAGGTTGGAGTCATTAAAACTCGTTTTTCAACCACTCCACAAATTTCCTGTTAACAAACTATAGTTTTGGCAAGTTGGTTAGGACTACTTTGTGCATGACACAAGTAATTTTCCCAACAATTGTTTACAGACAGATTACTTCACTTATAATTCACTGTATCACAATTCCAGTCGTCAGCCTTTAACAACACTACACGTTGACTCGCCTAATTTAACACATCTTTGGAAACACAAGATCTCCCAGAACAAACCTCTATGTACCTCTATGCCTCTTAGCCAAAGCTTCTGATAGCATCAATTAACATCAAATTTGACATACAACATTGGAAGTGTACCTGGATGTTATTTCAAACCTACCTTCAAACTCAGTGCCTCTTTGCATGACATCATGAAAATCAAAAAAATCAGCCAAACCTCAGAAAAAAAATTGTAGACCTCCACAAGCAATCTCAAATGCCTGAAGGTACCACGTTCATCTGTACAAATAATAGTATGGAAGTATGAACACCACGGGACCATGCAGTCGTCACACCCTCAGGAAGGAGACACGTTCGTC
This sequence comes from Salvelinus sp. IW2-2015, assembly GCF_002910315.2. NCBI lineage: Eukaryota > Metazoa > Chordata > Actinopteri > Salmoniformes > Salmonidae > Salvelinus > Salvelinus sp. IW2-2015. The sequence goes on along the minus strand of NC_036859.1, from coordinate 6,356,045 downwards.
TCCTAGAGATGAACTACTTTGGTGCGAAAAGTGCAAATCAATCCCAGAACAACAGCAAAGGACCCTGTGAAGATTGCTGGAGGACACATGTACAAAAGTATTATATCCCAAGTAAAACGAGTCCATATTCAACATAACCTGAAAGGCCGCTCAGCAAGGAAGAAGCCACTGCTCCAAAACCGCCCACAAAAAAAGCCATAAAAAAAGCAATACTACAGTTTGCAACGGCACATGGGGACAAAGATTGTACTTTTTGGAGAAATGTCCTCTGTTCTGATGAAACAAAAACAGAACCTTTGGCCATAATGACCATGTTATGTTTGGAGGAAAAAGGGGGAGGCTTGCAAGCCGAAGAACACCATCCCACCGTGAAGCACGGGGGTGGCAGCATCATGTTGTGGGGGTGCTTTGCTGCAGGAGGGACTGATGCACTTCACAAAATAGATGGCATCATAAGGTAGGAAAATTTGGTGAATTATTGAAGCAACATCTCAAGACATCAGTCAAAGTTAAAGCTTGGTCGCAAATGGGTCTTCCAAATGGACAATGACCCCAACATACTTCCACACTTGTGGCAAAATGCTAAGGACAACAAATCAGATATTGAGTGGCCGTTACAAATAGAACATTTGTGGCAGAACTGAAAGTGTGTGCGAGCAAGGAGGCCTACAAACCTACTCAGTTACACCAGCTCTTCAGGAGGAATGGCCAAAATTCACCCAATTATTGTGGGAAGCTTGTGGAAGGCTACCCTAAATGTTTGACCCAAGTTAAACAATTTAAAGGCAATGCTACCAAATAACTAATTGAGTGTATGTAAACTTCTGACCCACTGGGAAGTGATGAAAAAATATAAGCTGAAATAAATCATTCTCCCTATTAGACAGGTAATTTTTACTTGGTAAATGTCAGAATTGTGAAACTGAGTTTAAAAGTGATTTGGCTAAGGCAGGGTGTCAAACATACGGCCCGCGGGCCGGAACCGCCCCCAAGGAGGTTCGATCAGGCCCGCAGGATAATTTGAAAGTGGAAAAAATTCATAAAAGACATGGAATTAATATTTTAATTCGCTGCAATTCATGGATTATCCGCTAAGGGCGCCACTCTTTCCATCAGAGTAGAAGACAAGCCGCATCACTGAGACAGACTGAAAACAGCAGACGGTATCAATCGCGCCATCTGCTGCTTGTTACGACGTTGTTAATACCTTTGGTCTCACCCTCCCTACACCCTCATTGCCAAAATGTCGTTATCCAAACGGAGAAAAGTAGATAAGAGGTAGAATTTTCAAAGAAAAATGGACCACGTCCTATTTATTTACAGAGATGCACGGAAAACCTTCGTGCTTGGTGTTGTGCAACAAGTTTCGGTATTGAAGGAATATAATATCGACGCCACTACGAGACTCATCACAGCGAAAAATATGACGGCTTGCAAGGACAACTGAGAAGAGATAAGATTAACGAATTGCTGGCGGGTCTGAGGAAACAGCAGTCAACTTTCATCCAGAGCCGAGAAGTCAGTGAAGCAGCGGTAAAAGCCAGCTATATTTTCCTAATGTTCTTGTGCTTCTTTACACCAAAACAAAGGAAAGACATGATATTTTGGTTATTTATAGCAGAGTATGGTATAATTTTAATGGTCCGGCCCACTTGACATCTCCCTAGGCCGTATGTGGCCCACGATGCGAAATGAGTTTGACACCCCTGGGCTAAGGTGTATGTAAACTTCCGACTTCAACTGTATGTTCTGTACAACCTTTTCACAGTAAAGAATGTACTGAGCTGTACACTCATGAGTATAACCATAATGTTCAGACTACAAATGTTGGTTCTTAATTTGAGCCAGTTTGCTACAGTAGGAAAATAATCATGCAGCAACAGGAAATGTGAATTATTATCAAGTGGATTATAATTAATATACTTTTTTTTGTGGGACTATATACATATTTCATTAGGGAAAATAAAGTCAGACATTTTAAAGATGAAATTACAAACTTTAGAAGCCTTTTTAATTCTGGAATATACCAAAAAAATTGCAAACATGTATCCTGTTTGCAATAAGGCACTAAAGTGAAACTGCAAAAAATGTGGCAATGAAATTAACTTTAAGTCCTGAGTACAAAGCGTTATGTTTGGGGCAAATCCAACACAACATATTACAGAATACCACTTMATTTTTTCATGCATGATGGTGATGTTATTGGTATGCAGGAAAAGGAAAACCTGCTCCAGACAGCTTTCCAACACACACTGGGTATCAGGATAAGGTAAGACCCAGATGCAGACCGTGTCGAAGTAAYAATGTTTATTACAGCAACAGAGGCAAAGGTACAGGACGGCAGGCAGGCTCAGGGTCAGGAGCAGGCAGAGTGGTCAGGCGGGCGGGTTCAGGGTCAGGACAGGTAAGGGTCAAAAACTAGGAGAGCGAGATAACGAGCTGGGAAATGACAGGAGCTCACAGGACAAATGCTGGTAAGCTTGACAAACAAGACGAACTGGCAACAGACAAACAGAAAACACATGTATAAGTACTGTACACAGGGGATAATGGGGAAGATGGGCGACACCTGGAAGGGGGTGGAGACAAGCAGAAAGACAGGTGAAACAGATAAGGGCGTGACACTTGGAGACAAATTCATCTTTCAGCAGGACAATAACCTAAAACACAAGGCCAAATATACACTTAAATTGCTTAACAAAAATACATTGAATGTTCCTGAGTGGCCTAGTTACAGTTTGGGTTTAAATCTACTTGAAAATCTATGGCAATACATGAAAATGGCTGYCTAGCAATAATCAACAACCAACTTGACAGAGCTTGAAGATTTTTCAAAAGAAGAATGTGCAAATATTGTGCAAAGCTCTTAGACTTACCCAGAAAGACTCACAGCTGTAATCGCTGCCAAAGGTGATTAAATTATACTGAATAAATATATAAACACATGCAACGATTTCTGACTTACAGTTCATATCAGTCAGTTGAAATAAATTCACTAGGCCCTAATCTATGCATTTCACATGACTGGGCAGGGGCACAGCCATGGGTGGGCCTAGGAGGGCATAGGCCCACCCACTAGGGAGCAAGGGCCACCCACTGGGGAGCCAGGGCCAGCCAATCAGAATGTTTTTCCCCCACAAAAGGGCTTCATTACAGGCTTTATTGCAGTTTCATCAGCTATGTCTCTCAAATGCGAGAAATTTTCTGCGTACGGAAAGTCCGGGATCTTTTACTTCAGCTCATGAAACATGGGACCAACAGTAACCATGTTGCATTTATAATTTTATTCAGTGTACTATGTCTCACCTGCAGCTATCCTGCAGGTGAAGAAGCCGGATGCGGAGATCTTGGGCAGGCATCGTTACACTTTTTCTGCGGTTGTGAGGCCATTTGGGTGTACTGCCAAATTCTCTAAAATGACGTTGGAGGTGGCTTATGGTAGAGAAATGAACATTCAATTCTAGGTTTAGTAAAGGGTTTTATCCATCCTCTATCTAGGCCACAGCTTGTAGGATAGTAGGCTTAAGGGCTTGAAGACCTGTCCATCCAATGTACAGTACCAGTCAAAAGATTGGACATTCCAGGGTTTTTCTTAATTTTTTACTATTTTTTTCATTGTAAAATAACAGTGAAGACATCAAAACTATGAAATAACACATATGGAATGATGCAGTAACCAAAAAAGTGATAAACAAATAAAAATATATTTGAGATTCTTCAAAGTAGCCACCCTTTGCCTTGATGACAGCTTTGCACACGCTTGGCATTCTCTCAACCAGCTTCATGATGTAGTAACCTTGAATGCATTTCTATAACAGGTGTGCCTTGTTAAAAATTCATTTGTGGAATTTCTTTCCTTAATGCATTTGAGCCAATCAGTTGTGTTGTGGCAATGGAGGGGTGGTATACAGAAGATAGCCCTATTTGGTAAAAGACCAAGTCCATATTATGGCAAGAACAGCTCAAACAAGCAAAGACAAATGACAGCCCATCATTACTTTAAGACATGAAGGTCAGTCAATGCAGAACTTCATGAACTTTGAAAGTTTCTTCAAGTGCAGTCGCAAAAACCAAGCGCTATGACGAAACTGGCTCTCATGACGACCGCCACAGGAAAGGAAGACCAAGAGTTACCTCTGCTACAGAGGATAAGTTCATTAGCGTTAACTGCACCTCAGATTGCAGCCTAAATAAATGCTTCACAGAGTTCAAGTACCATACACATGTTCAGAGGAGACTGAGTGAATCAGGCCTTCATGGTCGAATTCCTGCAAAGAAACCACTAAAGGACACCAATAATAAGAAGAGACTTGCTTGGGCCAAGAAACACGAGCAATGGGCATTAGATCCGTGGAAATCTGTACTTCGGTCTGATGAGTCCACATTTTTGATTTTTGGTTCCAACCGCTGTGTCTTTGTGAGACGCAGAGTAGGTGAACGGATGATCTCCGCATGTGTGGTTCCCACCGTGAAGCATGGAGGAGGAGGTGTGATGGTGTGGGAGTGCTTTGCTGGTGACACTGTCTGGGATTTATTTAGAATTCAAGGCACACTTAACCAGCAAGGCTACCACAGCATTCTGCAGCGGTACGCCATCCCATCTGGATTGCGCTTAGTGGGACTATCATTTGTTTTTCAACTGGACAATGACCCAAAACACACCTCCAGGCTGTGTAAGGGCTATTTGACCAAGAAGGAGAGTGATGGAGTGCTGCATCAGATGACCTGGCCTCCACAATCCCCTGGGATGAGTTGGACTGCAGAGTGAAGGAAAAGCAGCCGACAAGTGCTCAGCATATGTGGGAACTCCTTCAAAACTGTTGGAAAAGCATTCCTCATGAAGCTGGTTGAGAGAATGCCAAGAGTGTGCAAAGCTGTCAGCAAGGCAAAGGGTGGCTACTTTGAAGACTCTAAAATATTCAAGAAAGCAAGAAAAAGTATGTGAAGCTTTTGGAAATACCTGGATTTCTGCATAAATTGATCATAACGTTTTATCTGATMWTCATCTAGGTCACAACAATAGACACAGTCTGCTTAAACTAATAACACACAAACATTTATACGTTGTCATGTCTTTATTGAACAAACCGTGCAAACATTCACAGTGCAGGGTGGAAAAAGTATGTGAACCCTTGGATTTAATAACTGGTTGACCCTCCTTTGGCAGCAATAACCTCAACCAAACGTTTTCTGTAGTTGCGGATCAGACCTGCACAATGGTCAGGAGGAATTTTGGACCATTCCTCTTTACAAAACTGTTTCAGTTCAGCAATATTCTTGTAATGTCTGGTGTGAACTGCTCTCTTGAGATCATGCCACAGCATCTCTTTCGGGTTGAGGTCAGGACTCTGACTGGGCCACTCCAGAAGGCTTGTTTTCTTCTGTTGAAGCCAATTTTGTTGATTTACTTCTGTGTTTTGGGTTGTTGTCCTGTTGCATCACCCAACTTATGTTGAGCTTCAATTGGTGGACAGATAGCCTAACATTTTCCTGAAAAATGTMTTGATTAACTTGGGAATTCATTTTTCTGTCGACGATAGCAAGCTGTCTAGGCCCTGAGGCAGCAAAGGAGCACCAAACCATGATGCTCCCTCCATCATACTTTACAGTTGATGAGGTTTTGATGTTGGTGTGCTGTGCCTTTTTTCTCCACACATAGAGTTGTGCGTTCCTTCTAAACAACTCGACTGTAGTTTCATCTGTCCACAGAATATTTTGCCAGTAGCAAAATGAACACCATTCTTGTTTAGTGTTTTATGTATCATAGATTAGTCACCAGAGATGCTAGCATGTTCCAGATATTTCTGTAAGTCTTTAGCTGACACTCGAKGATTCTTCTTAACCTCATTGAGCATTCTGCACTGTGCTCTTGCAGTCATCTTTGCAGGACGGCCACTCCTAGGCAGAGTAGCAACAGTGCTGAGCTTTCTCCATTTATAGACAATTTGTCCTACCATGGACTGATGAAGGCTTTTAGAGATACTTCTGTAACCCTTTCCAGCTTTATGCAAGTCAACCATTCTTAATCTTAGGTCTTCTGAGATCTCTTTTGTTCAAGGCATGGTTCACATCAGGCAATACTTCTTGTGAATAGCAAACTCACATTTTGTGAGTTTTTTTATAGGGCAAGGCAGCTCTAACCAACATCTCCAATCTCGTCTCATTGATTGGACTCCATGTTAGCTGACTCCTGACTCCAATTAGCTTTTGGAGAAGTCATTAGCCTAGGGGGTTCACATACTTTTTCCAACCTACACTGTGAATGCTTAAATTATGTATTCAATAACAATTCAATAATTTGTGTGTTACTAGTTTAAGCACACTATGTTTATCTAATGGGACTTAGATGAAGATCAGATCAAATTTGATGACCAATTGATGCAGAAATCCAGGTMATTCCAAAGGGTTCACATACTTTTTCTTGCCACTGTATTTTGATTGGTTTAAAACTTTTTGTTGTTGCTTACTACATGATTCCATATATATATATTATTTAATAGTTTTGATGTCTTCACTATTATTATGCAATGTAGAAAATAGTTAAAAAATAAAGAAAAACCCTAGAATGAGTAGGTGTGTCCAAACTTTGGACTGGTACTGTATGTCCTTGGTGTGTGTAAACATGGTGTGTGTTCTGTATAACATTCGAACAGTGAGTTATTGGTCCTCACATACTAATGATTAATTAGACCATTCTGTATGTGGTGTGGTTTTATGTTCCATATCTTTATGTCTCAGTCATTATATTTACCCCCATGCAGATGTAGAATGCACCAACCCTGAATTAAATAGAACAWTATATATCTCTGTGTTTGTTACTATGCTCCCACCAGCAGGTAGTGTATGGCTCCAAAGGCAACAGTTTATTTCAGGTCTCAGCGGAGGTAGCATCACTGCACATATACGGATCGTGGGAACGACCTCTCCTACACACAACCTCCAGATTAAAGTTGTTCTTTATTGTCTAAGGAGGAGGAATGCATCTTGTCCAATGACTTTTTGATTGATTAATAGTGGTGAAATGGTTATAGTGGGTTATTGTAAAAAGGCCCRTGGATTWGKTGGAATCGTCCTTTAATTCATGGCCACTTGCTCAGTTGGGCCAGGGGTGCTTTAACTAGGTCAGGTAGAAATGTCTGACAGATCTCAACTCATTAAAAGGAGGAAATCACCACTGCCCGACCTCGCTTCTTTCTCTTCCTCAACTCCGTCTAATCCAGACATTCTGTGTGTCAATGAATCAACGTACGTCCACCCAATCTGTTACCTTTCATCTGAACTATCTGTTGCAATCGAAAGAGCGAGCCATCAGCTAGGGTTTATAGTTATTACCGCAGAGCRCGGCTTGGAGAGCAGGTTTAAATGAACAAGGATCAAGGCCCTACAAATCATCACAGGCCAATTATGCCATTGATATATGTTAATATGTAATGACATGTACATATGAAGACAAACCTGAAAGGATGAAATATGAAATGTAATTATTGTTTGCTGAACTGATCAATTCTGATATCAAACTGATGGAGATTATAGATTYGATCACTGATCGACTGATATGTATTATCCTTCTTGTGATTATGATGAATGGTTATGATCCTAAATGACTCCATTCTGCTTCATATTGAATTCCTATGGAACCTTACTGTTAACCTTACTGAACCTTCTGTTAATAATGAGAATGATTGTTATGATTTGACTTTCTGATTTGAATTTGATTGCATACATGTTATTCTGTTCCCTTTGTTATGCAGCACAGACAAACTACCCAGTAAATATACCACTTTGTGAATTCCTGCCTCAGTCTCATSCATTCCTCTGTCACCTGACCCGTGGCCACCTGTTCACCTTCACTATTGTCAGTCATCCTACCCGTCCAGCTACCCACACAGATTCCAMTAATCTTTCAATGGTCCTTTGAGCCGGATGATGACTGAGCCAAAGAAAGGTGAAATGGAGAAGGAAGAACTCTCTCCACTGGAAGGAAGGAGAGAGGAGGAAAGAGCAGCTGAGGCTAAAGAGGGAAAAGTCTTGAAACAAATAAAAGATCCAGGAGCTAAGCCTAAAGCACCAAAGAAGGCTTCATCCTCGWCCACCAGCAACACCAGGAGAACCAGGCAACAAACGAGCAGACAAGCSCCTGGTTATCTTAAGGATTATGTGGTGGAGTTTCCCCCACCAAAGGGCAAGCCCACCAGGGCTCAAAGCGACAATGGATCAASTGTACATTTCAGCCATCAACCATCCCGTCCGAGGCAAGAACCGGAAACTGCTTTGGAACGGGAAATGATCTACAGGAAGGACCCATGGTAGAGGTAACTCCCACAGCACAGGTCGACCAGCTTTTCCCGAGGTAGGCTCCGCTCACCCCTTAAGTAATGGGAAATCATCGAGGCACTCTAGACGGAGTTAGAGTTTGACCAGTGGATACCCCTTTGGAAGTGGCCATGGCAGCCACCGTTCACTAGCCCTCAGCGATTCACAGACCGCTGTCCTATGAGAGAGGATAAAACTACTACCGTTGGAGGAAATTTGAGTGTCAGATTGAGGAGGAACGACAGGCTGAGAAACGATGTCACCTATTGGATGTGCAGGCCCGTAKAGCTCTACAGGAATGGCAATTCATTGCCAAAGACCTGGCACAGCAGTGGCGGCACCGTCAAGCAAGAAGGGAGTTGGAGAAGGCACGGATAGTCTAGTGAATGTCATCCTTAATTGACCCCCCATAAACGTAACGGACATATACTAGGAGCTGTGCCAGGCCCGCCACGTCTGTTGACTCATCCAGCTGTAACGCTTAGAATTCACTGGCTTGTATGTGAAGCAGTAATTGTTTCAGAACACCTCCTGCCATGTCACTGGTGCGTTGTGAAACAGTGTTGTTTGATGAAAGCATTGTCTGTATAGTTTTTTGGGCCTTTTCCCCCAGCATTGTCCCAGCCATATCCGCRGCAGCAGGAATAATTAAGTCCTCCACAATAGTATGGGGCTTGCCTGTCYTAGCCACTCGGTAGCTCACCATATAAGACACTTCTAGCCACTTCTTATTGATGGTATCTGTTGCTTTTATACATGTCTTACTATTCAAAAGTCGTCTTAATTCACGTWAAAAAAAAAMTCCTGTGGCTTATTTTTCAAATTGGCATGTTTTGTTTCTAAATGTCTGCGCAAGAGTGAAGGTTTCATCGAGTTGTGAGATGGTACATTTACACATATAACACACTGTGGCTGAGGAAAGGCCCCACTACCAATATAAGGGGCGGCAGCGTAGCCTAGTGGTTAGAGCGTGGGGCTAGTACTCGAAAGTTTGCAAGATCAAATCCCCGAGCTGACAAGGTACAAATCTGTCGTTCTGCCCCTGAACAAGGCAGTTAACCCACTGTTCTTAGGCTGCAATTGAAAATAAGAATTTGTTCTTAACTGACTTGCCTAGTTAAATAAAAAAATAAGTGAACCCCAAATAAAGGTAGTCCTCATCATATTTGCGCCTCTTTGATGGTTCAACGTCCCTGTCTGTTGTTCGGTGCTTTCCCAGGTAAGGGGGCATTAGCTCTTCGGCTGCATCAGATTCACAACTGTCAGTGTCCATGCTATCTGGGTAAACAACAAATGTAGAATTACTGACKCTAGCATTGGATGTGCTAGTGGAAGCAGAGCAACTTGTGTCGTCGACCAGGTGCAGGTGTAGCACTGCTGCTGGTAGCAGTACTACCAGTAGAGCTGGTATGTGTCTCTATGGACATGGGCCTTACTTTGTTTAACCATTTATTAATTTTCAAGCAAACGGAATGAGCTGCAGCTACGTTTGGCTGCATACGGACCGTTAGTGGAATTCCCTCGAGAGTAATGGTTAATGTGATTGGATGTTAATTATTTGACTAGGCTACCTGTATTTGACATTGTGTTGTTATTTCGCTGTACACCAGATGGTTCAAATTTATTTTTGGCTTTGAAATGAGGCTACTCAGGCGAGGGGAAAAAACTCACCCAAATGTATAGCCCCGTTGGAAAATATAAATGGACTGTTTGAATATGTGAATCACATTTTTATTTGGCGTACCCCCGACAGCTTTGCTCGTACCCCAGTTTGGGAATACCTGATGTAGACAAAGCACCGCTCCTTCGCCTTTCCGCCAATTACCAACAACGGCAAATCATTCCTCTCGTACAGGGCCTGGGCCAGGCCAGGCATCAACCATCAGGTGGGAGAGCTGTCACTCAATTCAGGCTGGACAGAGGGATGTGACCTATAACGTCATCAATGCCTTCACGGCAGATGGCCTGAATCTCGCAGAGCACTCCTGCCCGGTGACTGTTCTACAGAAGCAATATCCTGATTGCCTCTTCCTAACATGGCCAGGGTAGCATCACTCATCCTGATTGGGTCAAACCACCCACACCTCGTCACCCTGACCGAGCCTATACGAGCTGGAACCAGAAGGAGGGCCCGTTGCTGTCCATACATCCTTGGGTTTGGCTGTGCAAGGTCCAGCCCATCTACTTCTCTCCACCCAAGCTGTACAGTCACAGTAAGTCCTCTTCACCAGAATCAGTCCAGCTCCATCTCCCTGTCCAGCCACTGACCTCCTTTGGAATGTAGAGATGCTCTGGAAGATGGACACCTTCTCCAACCGGAAGCTACAGGAGCCGCTCGAAACATGACTCCTCTGAATTAGACCTCCTGGAGAAGCGCACCACCACCACTGAAATGGATGGCATTCAGAGGTACGCGACCCCACTGCTAAGGGTGCCCAACCATCCTCCTCTGGCAACCACGACACGGGCTGTACTCCCACTACTGCGCGGAACGGAGCGGCGCCTGGCAAAGAACAAATCAATCAAATGTATTTATAAAGCCCTTCTTACATCAGCTGATGTCACAAAGTGCTGTACAGAAACCCAGCCTAAAACCCAAACAGCAAGCAATGCAGGTGTAGAAGCACGGTGGCTAGGAAAAACTCCCATGAAAGGCCAGAACCTAGGAAGAAACCTAGAGAGGAACCAGGCTATGAAAGGTGGCCAGTCCTCTTCTGGCTGTGCCGGGTGGAGATTATACAGAACATTGGCCAAGATGTTCAAATGTTCATAGATGACCAGCAGGGCAAATAATAATAATCACAGTGGTAGAGGGTGCAACAGGTCAGTATCTCAGGAATAAATGTCAGTTGCTTTTCATAGCCGATCATACAGATATCTATACCGCCTCGCTGTCTTCTAGAGAGTTGAAAACAGCAGGTCTGGACAGGTAGCACATCCGGTGAACAGGTCAGGGTTCCAGAGCCGCAGGCAGAACAGCGAAACTGGAGCAGCAGCACGACCAGGTGGACTGGGGACAGCAAGGAGTCATCAGGCCAGAGGTCCTGAGGCATGGTCCAAGGGCTCAGGTCCTCCGAGAGAAAGAAAGAGAGAGCATACTTACATTCACACAGGACTCCGGATAAGACAGGAGAAATACTCCATATATATTATACTGACCCTAGCCTCCAACACATAAACTATTGCAGCATAAATACTGGCGGCTGAGACAAGAGGGGTCGGGACACTGTGGCCCCGTCCGACGATACCCCCGGACAGGGCCAAACAGGCAGGATATAAGAATCCTGAGCTTGCTGAGATTCATAGCCTGCCTTCACAAGGTTATGTGGCCAAAGTGACAGCTCATGAAGAGAAACCCACTCCAGCATCTCTCTCTTTTGTGGGG